>NC_060894.1:10785000-11075000 GCF_014805685.1 Silurus meridionalis | reverse complement strand
AAAACAAGCAGAAAAGTGAGAAAAATCATATGGATTATTAGATACGTTGCAATACTTTTATACGCATCAGGAAAAACATGAATACATTATCATATATTGTCCAACTCACATTTGCAAATGGACACGATTTGTGTGGTATGTGGGAGTGGGCTGATATTTACCATGCAGCTCAACTCTTTCTCAAAAGAGTTATTATAGTAAATAAACAGATTTGAAGTTAAAGGTAGAATTGTACAATGCAGCAGTGACTCAGCTCTGTGTCTTGGACTGTAGTGACACAATCTTTTTCTTACTTTCTCTCTCTACCTTACTCTGCCCTTTATCTCTGTCTTCCTCCTTTTCCTCCTCTTTATCTCTGTCTCTCCTGCCAGTTGAGATCTGTTCTCTTTAGACTGCAGTCAGCTGCATAATTAAAATGCTGACTGGCACATTAGGGCCTTTTTTCAGCCATTTTGACTATAAAATTGATGTTGCTTGTAGGAAATGCGCAAACCTGAGGAACTCCATAGACTAAGGCAGATTTACAAGGGAGCAATAAGTGATTTTAGATCTCCATCTGTGTAGCAGTGTATATTATAAAGTTTGTTTTAAAATGCCATGTCTGGAATTAAAGTGTGGTTGTGATGATGGATTGTGGTGTTTCTCCTTGACAGGGCATGCTCCAGCAGCGAAACTGAGAGCGAGGCGGGTGATCTACTGGACCAGCAGTTTGAGGAGCTCAACAACAAGCTGAACTCCGTCACTGACCCGACTGGTTTCCTCAGAATGGTTTCCAGAAACAATCTTTTTAACAGGTTAGATAACAAAAAACAGTGGGATGTAATTTTGTAAGCCTTGTGTACACTGTAGCCAGACTGCGATCTGCATGTGGTTTTCAATGAATGATGGCAGTCAAAGCAAAGCAAAGCAGACTTCAAACTGTACTCTGTGAAATGGCAAGAAGAGCTTCTACAGTATCTTCCTAGAGTACAAGTGGAACCCAATGAAATATCATTATGGCTTTTAAACAGCATTTTTATTAGAGAGCAAAGACAAGCTGAGAACATAGAGTAGTATGAACTTGGACCAAAATGCTTTGTGCACACAAAGGTACGATCATAGAGCAGTAAAGTGAGCAGTCACTTCAGACTTCAGATTCACTTCAGACTCTTCAGTTTTGAGGGGACTGAACAATGATGAACATTGTATTCATAGTTCATATGCTTGGTCTTTTGTGTGTGTGTGTGTGTGTGTGTGTGTGTGTGTGTGTGTGTGTGTGTGTGTGTGTACTGTAGTACCGTATACTTTAATACTGTATAAAATTTGTGTTTATGAGGCAGTGTTACTGTATAAAAATTAGGCAAGATACAATAACTATCTAATAAAAGCTAAATGTATTAAGGTCGGTGGTTAGAAATAGTCTCAGTTATGATAATCATGCTAATTTACCACCTCTGCACATTTTCACTGTAATCTGGTTTGCATCTACATTTAATTGGGTGTTAACCTATAAAAGTGCACATTCTTTCAGGAGAAAAAAACTTTAATTAGAAGTAAAAAGAGTCGTGCTAAATAAAACCCTATGTTTCCTGCAATCATCGAGACCTGCTCACACAGCGTACAGCAAAAGATGAAGTGTTGTGCTACCTGAGGCCGGTCGTGAGTCCACACATCAGTGGTCTCTCACTTGTCATAAACTCTGGTGACCTACAAAGGCTCACAATATTTTTTCAGTACCACCCAAAACCATAAAATCATTTCTGTGAACAAGTATGTGTTCCTCTTGTAACATTTCCATTTCAGTACAGAATGTAGATGTCGATCTCTGCACATGAAATTTCAAGTGACTTTCTTCTTCCCCTCCTTATGTTTATAATAATATTGCACAAGTATGGATAATGCGTAGTTCTAAACCAAACATCAGTAAGATGTGCAGACAGAACCAGAAATTCCTGAAGCTTAGTGGTGGAGGCTAATGGATGCAATGGGTGGCGGTGGGAATTACACAACAAGTTGTGATTATTAAATTATAATGACATATTTTTATATGTGGCGCCTAGGGAAACCCTTCATCTAGTTATAATGTTGTAAATTCTGTCTGTCCACTAAAATTACACACTTAACTAGCAAACCTTAGACATCTTTAGGGAGATTGATCTTTGCTAAAAAACCTAGACTGCATTAGAAAGTATGTGAAACATATTCATATGTTTGTTTTTTAAAGAAGGTATATCAAATTATGTATGCAGAAAAAAAATCTTTTTAATATTAAAAAACCTACAATTTATGGTCATTTGCTGTTTTGATCGACTGATCGAATGCTATTGCTAATATTGTTCTTAAATTACATGGTGTGTATTGGTGTGAATTTAATTAGCCCAAAGCATGAATTTCACACAACTCAGACATTAGTGCTGAACATGTGGTGTGGCTATGGTACAAAAACATTTCAAAAGGTCTTGCGTGTGTTTTAGTCTATTAAATATCAGAAATGTTCAGCCTATAGGTCTGAAAATTGATTTGGACCCATTGGTTTGTACATAGAATCGGTGCGAAGGTTTATCACTTAATATTGAAAGTTTTAATAAACTACATACATAGGATCTATATACTGTACATACTGCACATAAAGAATTTAACATACAAATAACAGATAGTGAAGAGCAATTCAGTGGCATCAGTATTCTTCTCTGAGGTTGTGCATGTTATCCTTGTAGTGACTGTTTTTTTTGGGTTTTTTTTTTTACATATTTCTTTAGTTTGTTTTTTACAAAGAAAACAAATATGCCAGTGCATTTGTGTACTTTTTTGTTATTAGTATTATATTACAGAAATGGTAATATATGAAATCAGATTTTAACAGGCAGTCAGATTTGAGAATTATATAACAATTCACATTCATATCACAATGCTGTTTAATTCTTCAATCTGACTGCCTGAAATCTGATCAGCCTGAGCTGCTACTAAGTGTAGAATGATTCAGTGATGAAGTTTCCAGGCAAGGCTGATCATTAGGGACTCGGTGTCAGGGTAAATTTTGCCACTCAGCTGGTTATTGCACTTCCTCATTTATTTAAAGAGTGTAAAAAAGAGACTGGGATAAAAAAAGAAGAAGAAAAAACACTTAAAAGACTTGTCTAAAGGGGGGGACGAAAGACTGTGAGAGAATGTGAGAATATTCTGTGAAGCATTGTCTATACCATATTTTAATGAGAAAATCACTTTTAATGTAATGAGTCTGAGGTGCTCATTGCTACGCTGTGGAGTTATGAACACTCTGGATTCATTAGCACAGGGGCGACATCTACAATCAATACCCCCGTTCCTGCTTTTTCAGACAGAGGAACCTGCCAGTGATCATTCCTAATCTATCTAGAAGTGACTAAGACTGTTGTGGCTCCAAGTCGCAGCTCAATAATCCAATTATTTTTCTAGTTGATCAGCTGCATACAAACCATATGCATTTATTAAACACTCATTAACCCTGTCTACGTTATATGCAGATTCTAGATTTGAAAAAACACTTTATATTTATTTTTTCAAATCTACATACACATAGGCTAAAAAATACTAGCAAAAAAAAAACTAATTCAAATCCTTTGAAACCAAATTATGATCAGTACACCACAAATCATGTTTATCTCCTGGAGAGTGGTGTGGTGGGGTTTTAAAATTCTGCAAGCACTTATTTGCTTTCTGCACAGATACACAGTGCCATCTAGTGGCATGTCTGTATAGTAAGACATATATAGCAGAGTGTATATGCTGCTTCCTAATCATCACGGTGTGTTATGTTCTGTGTGTGATCCCTTGCCTCAGGAGCTGTCAGAGTATGACGAGTCTTTTCAGTAACACGGTGTCTCCAGTGAAAGAGGGGAGTTCCTCTCTCTCCCGACGCTCCAGTACCCTCAGCAAGCCTCCCCTTCGTGCCCTCTATGACCTTCTCATCGCTCCTATGGAGGGGGTAAGGCACTGCAGCATGGGACTTATTCTTGTTTGTATTTATTCATGTTTATTTCTTGTTTATTTCTTAAATAGATTTTTAGATTACCGCAAAATTTCATGTGTTGTTTCAATATATAGATACAGTACATGGGCCTGTTTTATGCTACACAACATCATTGAGATAAATCCAGCATCAGGCATCAATTTGGAAAAAAAAGCTAAAATCCCAAATGGCATCCTATATAATATTTATTCTCTTTCCATCTCTCTTTGTCTCTCCATCCCTGCCTCTTCCAGGGTTTGATGCACTCCAGCGGCCCGGTAGGCCGGCACAGGCAGCTGGTGCTGGTTCTCGAAGGCGAGCTCTATCTCATCCCGTTTGCTCTGCTAAAAGGAAGCTCCTCCAATGAGTACCTGTACGAGCGCTTCAGCCTTATAGCCATGCCCTCCATCGGCAGCCTGGGGGCAAATGCCAAGGTCAGATATCTATTACTCGTTGTGATATAAGGTACAATATATTTAGACATATTATTGTTTTGCCTTTGAAAGTGCTTGGTAAAGAACAATTATTTTATTATTCTATTTTCTATAGGTTCCTATAATTATACAACATAAACAGCACATAAATACATAATATATAATATAAATACATAAATTAATGAGAATTTTTAAACTGAGCTTCCCAGTCTTTAAAAACTTTTGAGTAAAAATTATTGTAAATGAATTTGAAGTGCAATAATTTACATTGATGATAATTGTATTTGTTCTCTCTCTCTCTCTCTCTCTATCTCTCTCTCTCTCTCTCTCTCTCTCCCTAAGGTTCATCCTCGGCGTGCGGGCCCAGCGTTGTGCCCAGGGGGCAGCTCTGCAGTGGTGGTAGGAAATCCTCGCTTGCCTGCCTCAGTAATGGAGCGCTGGCTTTGGGGTCCGATGCCTTCTGCCGAAGAAGAGGCCCACATGGTGGCGGAGCTGTTGGGTTGTCAGCCTTTAACCGGTCCTAATGCCATTAAACAGCGGGTCATGAGTGCCTTGAGCCAAGCTGAGTGTGCCCACTTCGCCACACATGTCTCTTGGAAGCTGGCAGCTCTGGTGCTATCACCCAATCAGGATGGGCATGGTGCTAATACTTCAGGCGGGGCAGCTGGAGGCACTGAGAGCAGCATGAAGTCTAACTACAGTATCAAAGATGATGCTAGTGATGCCGAGAGTGTGTGTGACAGCCCGCCACCGCAGGAGTTTCTGCTTACAGCTGCAGACATCCTGGACCTCCGAATGCCCGTCAAACTCGTGGTGCTGGGGTTAGTCTGTCTCTGTGTTAGAGAATGAGCAAATAGCTTTATATCATATATTAAATACTGTATGTATTGTTTTACTATTTTGTTAACTTGTAATGTAGAGTATTCTTCTTACTTAGTCTTCTAAGTGTGTATCAAAGTAAATGTGTTTTGGATGCTTTTCTTAATACAGGAAAGCAGTAAAATCGTTCTGTGTAATCACCCATACACTAAATACACAGTTTGTGTTAAACTGGCCATGCTCTGCTTCTCATGTTCTCAGTTGAGTTACAGACAATTTAGAAATGCCTTCATCTGTATCAGCTAATGGCCTTACACAGAGTCTAATGTTAATGGTGATCTGTCCAGTTCCTACCAGGAATCAGATTGTAAGGTGACAGCGGACGGAGTGGTGGGACTGACTCGCGCCTTTCTAGCCGCAGGCGCTCAGTGCGTGCTGGTCTCTTTGTGGCCTGTGCCTGTAGCTGCCTCCAAAATGTTCGTCCACGCTTTCTACACAGCCCTGCTGAACGGCACAAAGGCCAGCGCCGCCCTCGCTGACGCCATGAAAACGCTTCAGGGCAGCAAGCAGTTCTCTCATCCTTCCAACTGGGCAGGTTAGGCCACGATATTATACACATCATACCACTGTGATGATAATTTTTATCCCAGACTTTATAGCTAAAAACGCTCATCTTTTTTCATCTTTACATAGGATTCATGTTGATTGGCAGTGATGTGAAGCTGAACAGTCCCTCGTCTCTGATTAGCCAAGCCCTGGCTGAGATCCTGCAGTATCCAGACAAAGCCAGAGATGCCCTGAGGGTTCTGCTGCATCTTGTAAGAGACGCACAAAGCATCATAGCATTAGAGCGTGTGATGAATCATAATATCTCAGCCAGAATGTTACACACACAAACTATTTATGTTTGTGTATTTTTGTTATTTTAGACACTCCAATTCCTGGTTTTCTTCATTTATAATTTCATGCTTGATAATTTCATTTTAAAAATCTGAGTACTGTATTTCAGCCAGCAGCACAAAGTCTGACTTCTATGTATAACATATTTTTAGAAAATTCTGAATTTCTTGGTCTCTCACACCCAGGTTGAGAAATCGCTGCAGCGTATTCAGAGTGGTCAACGCAATTCCATGTACACGTCTCAGCAGAGCGTGGAGAACAAGGTGGGGGGCGTCCCAGGCTGGCAGGCACTGCTCAGTGCTGTGGGCTTCAGGTTGGATTCAGGAGGTGCCGTTTTTTTCCCTATGGCAGATCCTGGAGATCGACTCCAACAGTGCAGCGCCACCCTGCAATCTCTGCTAGGTACTGTATGTTTGCACATCGTAGAATTAAACTGGTCACAATGAGACAATGTTTTTGTTTTTTTCATTTATGTATTGGAAATATGGAAGCCCTCAACAGGGATAGCCTACAAATAAAAATAATGTACTGTACTAAAGCTTTTTATGCATCTGCACACATAATTATAATTCACACACTTTAACTATGCAGTTGTACTTTCTTTATTTATTTATCAGACACACACTTGTTTCCGATGCATTGAATTTTTTGTTACATGCTCAAAAGCCCAACAGTGGATCTCTGATGGCTGCATGGTCTGATATGTAAAGCACATCAGAGATCCTAATTATAGTTAAAAGGGAGGATGCTGTAAAAGTATGTAGAACATTGATGATGAGAAAAGTAAATGTGTAAAACATAAATGTACACCAAATCTTCTCAGGGATGGACATCACTGACATTGAATGTTACTTATTCCTTGAAAAAGATTTACATTTTATTCAATGAACATCTCACTGAGAGATACTGACTAAAGGTGGAAACACGTTGGTAACTTGAATATGCTTAGATTAAGAAATCACAATGCCTTCTGCTCCTGTGTGTCCTCAGGTCTGCCCCCTCCTGCTCTCCAGGCCCTTTGCAAGCTCATTACAGCTTCTGAAACCGGCGAGCAGCTAATCAGCAGGGTGAGGCATTGCAACAGAGCACAGCACTACACACAACATACATGGCTTCAAATATGAAAGCTGTCTTTATGGTTACATGCATCTTGAGCAGTATTTTCAGAGGCTTGCATGCATATTGTGCAGTTACTAATGCTTGCTTCACATGCCATTAAATCCTGTATTCTTCTCTTTTTCTTAACCTGCCATTTGAAGGCTGTTAAAAATGTAGTGGGAATGGTAAGTGCTTTCAATAATCGCACTCAGCTTAATTGACCTGCCTTTCTAAACATACCTAATAATAATAATAATAATGATAATAAATCTAGTTCTGCAGTAAAATTTGTATTTCTTGTTTCTGATCAGTCGTTATATGACCCTCTTCTAAATGTACAAATCATTCTTGGCAGCTTCACCAGGTGCTGGTCCAACTGCAGTCTGGAGAAAAGGAGCAGGATTTTTCACTGGCCCCCATCCAGGTGTCCATCAGCGTGCAGCTCTGGAGGCTGCCGGGCTGTCATGAATTCTTGGCTGCTCTGGGTAAGTGCTGAAGCAGACTCAACATGCTGTCTGAAGTATGTGAGGTTATGGTATTGTAGCTTTATCAGGTTACATTCTGTGTCATGTGTGTGTTCCAAGTATGGACTTTGGAGCCTCTCTGTCTTTCTCCCAAGCACTTTAGCTCTTTTGTTCTGCCTTTCTATCGTAGGATTTGACCTGTGTGAGGTGGGCCAGGAGGAGGTGGTGCTAAAGACTGGGAAGCAAGCAAACCGCCGCACTATGCACTTTGCCCTACAGTCTCTTCTGGCCCTGTTTGGTAAGACTCATCATCTGCTTATTAACCCATCTGATTAAAAGGTTCTTATGAGTCACTGATTGCATATTGCATACAAATGGCTAAATAGAAATGTCTGTTCCTAATTTTTTTAGACTCCACTGAGCTTCCTAAGCGTCTGAGTCTGGACAGTTCCTCATCCCTGGAGTCTCTGGCTTCAGCTCAGTCTGTATGCCAGCAGCTGCCTGTGGGTTATGCCAATCCACCCTTCTCCCCTCCATGCCCTGACAGCCTGGCTTCAGACGCCATCTCTGTCTACAGCCTGAGCTCCATTGCCTCATCCATGAGCTTCCTTTCACGGCCTGATGGAGCATCAGATGTCACCGGACAGCGTCCACGCCATGCTAGCCTGTTCACCCCACAGCGGCACTCGGCTGTGCCGCGTAGCCGCTCTTCACCACATGGTGCTGCCCGTGGGCACGATGAGGATGAATATCAAGGCTTTAGCATCATCAGTAGCGAACCACTAGGCACTCATTGCGACACACTTCCCCGACCAGCTGGGCATCAGCGTGGCACTGGCCGTGGGGGAGCAGGTAGGGGTTATGTGGCATCAGTTTCATCCAGAGGCAGTGTCAGCACTCCAACATCGCCTGTGAAGACCGCTAGCCTGATACCCAGTGCCAACTCGCCCTTCCAGAAGACCGGCAAAGCAGGCAACTCAGACACTGGAGAGTCAGATCAGTCTAGCACAGAGACAGACAGCACAGTAAAATCGCAGGAGGATCACCCACCCGCACCTGCCGCACCTCTCGATCCACAGGAGCTGGCTCAGAAGATCCTAGAGGAGACACAGAGCCACATGCGAGCAGTGGAGACACTCCAGAGGGGCAGCATTTCAGGACCAGGTGATGCCCCAACACCAACTGGAGGCACTGTCTTCCGCTGCTCAGAGACCAGTGCTTTCAGCCGACCCAGTAGTAGAGCTAGCATCAAATCACAGAAGCTCCAAAAGATCAGCTCGGGTTATAACAGTCCTGCCATGTCAGAGACATCCCTGAAGGACGGCAGTCAGCCATCACCCACCTCTGACAGCCTTCATGCCCAATTGAAGCTTAAATACCCCAGCTCACCTTACAGCGGGCACATCTCGCCTAGCTCAGGCCACCAGTCACCCGCAGGCAGCGTACCCTCTCCCGCCCTGTCTTATTCATCCACCGGCTCCACACGTTCCAGCCCAGGCGACCTTGACCGGCTCAAACTGGCTGCCATCGATGAGAAAGTGCAAGCAATTCACAATCTAAAGACCTTTTGGGCCAGTGCAGCTCAGCAGCAGCAGTCTGGACCAATGAGAGCCTTCCATGGTGGGGCAAAATTGAGTGCCTCCCAAAGGGATGTCCTAGGCCTTCTTAATCTTTCACCCCGTCATGGCAAAGATCACAACTTGCCCAGCCATGAACTTCAAGACATGGGACTTCAGTCGATGGAGCCCAGCTCTAAAAACCCACCCAATGGCCATAGGAAGATGGAGCCAAAAAGAGTTGCCCCCTCTCCCACGGCTTCTACAGGGAGTAGCCCTGGTTCCCATACGATCAGACTGCCCACTGAGAATGGGTATAAATTTCTTTCCCCTGGGAGATTCTTTCCCTCATCTAAATGCTGAAAGGTTTTCTCCTACATTTGAGTTTTTTTCCTGAAATGGTAGGAGTGGAATATTTGGATGCGTGCCATTCCTTTGGCAGCAGTAGAAAGGATAACACAAGGTTATGACCCAGATATGAGCCTCATGTTTGTCCACTGTGTCAGATTGACCATAGAGCATATAATCCTTATGCTTCCACCTACACTGTAAAAGAACCATTGATATATGCAGACTGACCGAAAACTGACATGTCAGAAAAAAAAAAAAGATTATACCAAAATGGTATTAGTACAAAAGACGCTTGCTGTTTGTGTTAGTGAAGGACCACATGGCTTTGACTGGTTTGTTTGATTTGATTTTTTATTTTTTTTCTTTCATTTTTAATATAATTATTGTTATTGTTATAATTATGGATTGTAATTGTTATTACAATTATTTTTATGTAAATTAAAACAAGTGTTTTGCAATCGGTATTATACATTTTTATATTATTAAAGAGACACACCATGCACAAAAAAGATGAACAAACATTTTCATATTTTTATTGAAATGGTGAAAAGAAAAATGCATCTGACCTGACATCTATGTGAATTGAGTGTCAGTATTAAAGCATGGGTTCTCTTGCTCTTCAGTGATTTGATGTCTTTTTAACAACAACAAAAAAGAAGAGATTTTTGCATATGTTCTCATCCAGAAATATTCAGTCATTTCTCAATAAAAGGGTTTAATTTACTTGCTTGGAGTTTTACATTTTTTTCCTTATGTTTATTTTAATGTTTAATGCTTTTAAAATGAGAAATGAGAAATCTTAATAATAAACAACTGCATATTGGACTGGAAAATAAACCGCAGCATTTTCAGATATATTTTCAAAGACACAAACTACAACTGCATAAAACAAATTGATATAAAACAAATCTTTTTCGTTGTTTGTTTTTATCTGCATGCACTCTGTAGAGCCACATTACCGCATGTGTTCTATCATCTGCAGTGTTTAGTTAGTTAGTCATCATCTACCTACCACAAGATCAACACTGACCTAATGGGTGATGGAAAATATATTGCATAGCAGTTACACTGAGATGGAGTGGGTGGTTCGCTGGTACAGGTGGCATAATTCTTTAAACACTTAACAATAATTTAATAGAGAACTTTACTTTGCCTCAACTTCTGTGTCTTAAGGATCACTGGGCACTTGTACACCTGTGCATACAATTCACCAATGCATAAAATCATTGAGATTCAGGTAAGGAGCATCACTTGATGTTCACACATCAGGAGAAGATTTCAGCGACTTTGAAATAGTAATGAGCAAATTGTAAGGCATAATGTGATGTTCAAAATATGTCAAGTTATGTTTATCACATCTATTATAAAAGTACACATTAATATTTATGTTTGTATGTTTCTGTTAATCTGCTGAAAGTGCTACGATGTTTAAGTTAATTCACGTTAAGCTGTATAGGAAGATCTGCCTTGAAGATGAACTTCTGTCCAAGCTGTTCTTACAGCTCATACATTTCGAATGGTGCTGAAAATCAGCCAATCACAAGTTTCGGGAGGCGGGGCGAAGCTTGTTGCTTCGAGAGGTGACGTTCGGTTCCCGGCGCATGCGCAGACGGGTGTTGAGAAGATGGTGATCATCAAGGAGTAGTGAGTTGAAAGTGTTCCAGTTCTAACTAGTTGTCCTTGTTTCTGGGCGCGTGCGCGCTGCTTTTCATTCAGTTGTTTATTGTACATAAAGCGTAATGTGGGTTTGGCATTTCAAACATACGTCCTCGTTCTTTTGAGTGTGTGTGGCTTGTTTTGAGAAGGTTGACTCGCGGTGTGAATGTGGATACCGGCTTGTTTTAAGGCCCAGTTTAGCCGTGTTAGCATGCTAATTCTGTCAGGAAGGAAGGAAGCCGGAGTAAGAGAGAGAGAGAGAGAGAGAGAGAGAGAGGGAGCTCGCGCTCTCAGCTGGCTAGCTTGGCGTCTTAGGGTCTTGGGGCAAACTAAGAGAGAACAAGATTAACTAGGTTTCAAGCTTATAAAAGCATAGAAATATATAAAAGTATCGATAGACCTGGAGTTTCACAGGAAATAAGACAGGCGAGCTGTCAGCGGGCTGTAAAAACGAAACTAGCGGTTTAACAGCTTCTCTGCTACTCCAGTACCATTCACATGATTAGGATTAAATAACAACAATAAAATAGACCTCTGTGTTTTTACGGGTTTTTTTTATTTCTTTCAGATTTTGATTGTTATTTACTATTGGATTGTTGAGTCATACTAAGGAAATGTAACACGCAATTCCGCCTTCCGAGCCGACACACCTCTCACTGAGCTGTGTGGAGAAACTGGTGATTTATTGTTATATATTTATATATATATATATATATATATATATAATGTTTAACACAATTACACAACTCATTTCACAGAAATCCGGATGTTCCCAAATTGGGCAAGTGGCTACAGTGCCAGAAACTAAAACCCCTCCCTGAGACATAAAGAAGAAACTTGAAGAGGAAGCAGACTGAAAAAGGAGCACATCCCCTCATTCTGATAGATTACAAACCATTACTATAAAGTGCTAAGTCTATATTATTATTATTATTATTATTATTATTAATTTGGATGTTCAGTAGGAGCTTCCTGTATTGATTGATTATAAATATCAGTGTATGATAGGAGTTATGTCCTAGATCACTTATCTCCTAGATCACATATTCTAGTTTCACAGTTTTTTTTTTTCTTTTTGCATGTGGCATAACAAAAGAGATTTACTTTCCGATTTGACTTGACCGAAAAAGATTGTGTATGCGTATGTATGATGGTTTCCCTAAATCTCCTCTGTAGTCCTATACGTCTTGGTAGGGCCAGCGTCTCTGTTGAAGTTTCCTGGAACGACTACAGTTTGCATGCTGTGGCTTTGAGCTTGAAAAGCGTTGACGTGGCTCCGTGGTCTGGATTTTGATTATTCATAAAATAAATAATCTCCACCGAGCTTTGTGATCAGAAAGCCACGCGTTTGCAGCGGACTGAGGTTTTGTGCATGTGTGAGATGGGCTTTTTGTTCACTGTCGTTGCACGGGATCGGTTTTGGAATAATGAAGTGGCTTTTCTACATGGCCTAGTTTTATTAGAATTCATGTCAAGTGATGAACGACCGGTTTATGTACCGTAGGTTACGAAATCTGGTCCGGTAGAGCCCTCATTCCTGCACTTTTTAGTGTAGTCCCTGTTCTGACACACCCACTATAACATTTAGAGAAGAACAGTGCTGTAGTTTGCAGGAGCTGGGGTTTTCCAGGACTAACCTGTGTTCTCTCTTCTCATGTTTAATATGACCTTGCCATACAAAGTTACTTGAACCATTTCCTCTGGACGGATGCTGTCACTGTCTGTATTTCTCATTACATTTTCTCTCTCTCTCTTTTTTTTTTTTTACACAGCCGTGTGATCTTGCCATGCTCAGTAGAAGAGGTGAGACAATTTCTTATCGCCAGTAATCTCAAAAAGTACTGATAATGATGTTGTAATAGTTTAAAACCAATACCGATGCATTTCTTGTCTCTTTTATTTTTTTGGTTGTTTTTGCCCAGTTCATGAACTTTGAAGTGTAAAAAGCAGCATCAATGCTCTTAACTGTAAATGTGCTGGAACCTGATTTATTTTTATCTTGTGGTTGCTAAAAAAAAAAAAATTGTAATAAAGCTTTCAGAAAAATGTGAAGAATCAATCAGAACACTCCTTATCAGATCTCTCACAGTCCCTTTGTGTAATGCAGGTTCTATTTAACAAAAAAGTAAAGTTGTGTGCAGTCAAGAAAGTGTGTTTTAAGACGCCCCGTGGCCACATGTCGGCCCTGTGCAGGATTTATATCTACATGCTCCAAGTGGAATGCTTGAGGGCCGAGCTTAATGGATTACAGATTTCATAGTGTAAACATTCCGCTACAATTGTATTTCCCTACTGTTTACTGCTGTGCTAATTTGCTAACAGTTGCCATGGCTGAAGTTGCACTTTGTACAAGTCTTTGTGTAAGTCGAGCCTGGTTCAAAAGAGCCTGGTTTATAATGTAATCTGTCCAGTATGCTTTGTACTACATCGAAATGAATCTGTTGTTTATCTCAAAGCAGCTGTCCATTTCTCTGGATTTCGAGATTTGATATTAACAAGGGCACTATTGTAGCACTAAATAAAAGAATGTATGAAGCAGGCATGCTGCACAAAAGTACATACTCCTTCTCATAATTATGATAGACCCATAACATTCACAAGAATATTTCTTTCTTTCTTTTTTGTATTTTATAACCTCAAAGCCCTTCATCTTGGACCTTCCACATGGATTTTATATGAGAAGCACCAGCTACAATTGCAAGTTTGAGTATTGAACTGATTTTTACTGAGCTGAATGCAACAAGCAGAATGTGCAGTTCAGGTTTAATAGATCTATCTGAATTTCAGCCTGATTGGTGCATGTTCTTGTAGCCTTGTCTTTATTTGAATGCCAGTCTATTTGTTTGTTTCTTTTGACCACAGATTTCTTTGATGGTTTGATGGTTGAATGACCTGATGGTGCAAATAATAGAGGAATTCCATGTTAATAGTCTCTAATTGTGTTTTTTCTTTTTCTTTTTATCCAACCAAACAGTACCAAGTGGGCCAGCTTTTCTCTGTGGCCGAGGCCAGCAAAAATGAGACCGGTGGCGGAGAGGGCATCGAAGTGCTGAAAAATGAGCCCTACGAAAAAGAGGGGGAAAAAGGACAATACACGCACAAGATCTACCATTTAAAAAGGTCAGCGAAGTGCTTAAAAAACAGCTAAACAATATATCAGCTAAAAAGGAGTTACCGTGATGCAGTAACTCATTACTCGTCTCACACCGAATCCTGTTATGTAATAAATGAAATATGTAATGTAGGAAGTATTTTTTGTATGATCTTTTAATTCAATTGAAAGAATAATAAAAAAATACACCATATTTAATTTTCTTTTTCTCTTTTCAAGTTTTTTTTTAACAGTTATTTTGCAGTTAAGTTGTGAAGCATTTTACCACAATTTCTTATACCAAATAAAATATCTAAATTTCTTATTTATTTATTTTTTAAAATTGGTTTTCATCCTATAGAACAATGATACATGATTGATTGTGAAAGTGGTCTAACAGCTGTTGTAATCCCCCCCTCCCCACAGTAAAGTGCCTGGTTTTGTGAAGATGATCGCACCGGAGGGGGCTCTAGTATTCCATGAAAAGGCATGGAACGCCTACCCATACTGCCGTACTAGTAAGTTTTGCCCTCGACCCATAAACACACACTTCTTTAACAACTTGCTCTCAAGCTTGTGTAAAAAAACTAAAACTACTCTGTTGCTTAGATTTTGATATGAGTCCCTGTGAGTTTTTGTGAATCTGAATAACAATATAGTAGATTCCATGACTGGTTTTGAAACATGCAACACTGTCCAGCTGATGACTGATTTACTTTTTTGTTCCTTTTTCGCCACATTGCCTGCTTGCTGCATCATTTGCTTCAGTTGTGACGGTGAGTAGTGTTCAATTTTACAGTCTGGCTTCACAGTAACAGTGGGTTGCATTGACAACAAGTCACTTTCAGTGTCTATATTTTCTTTATCGTTTTCTTTTAAAGGTGTAGATAATTACAGCATGCAACAAATTTATTTAAATAAGTTACTCTGTTTTTTATACAGTACTTGTGTATGTTACTGTACAGTACATCTTACTGTTCTACGGTTAAATAAGCTCTATACATCTCAGGATCAAACATAAACCTTTCTTTTGCAGAATGAATACATGAAAGATGACTTCATGATCAAAATTGAGACATGGCACAAACCAGATATGGCCTTCATGGAAAATGTAAAGACAAAACACACTGAACTCACAAATCTCCCCTTCCACTCTCTTCAGTGTTATTCTTTTTACTCAGTCTGTAAAATTTTAAACACATAATTTAGTAACTGTGTTTGTGTTCTTTGCGTTATAGGTACACAAATTAGACCCAGAGACGTGGAAGACTGTTGAAGTGGTGCCCATTGACATAGCAGATAAATCGCAAGTGGAGCCTGGAGTAAGTCCACAAATATCCAATAATGATCACTCATTGTTAGTCTAATTGTTATTTGTTAAATGTATATTGGATTGGGAGGAATTCTATAGAAAATAGACTAGTCCAGGCTCTACTGATTGCACAATGGTGTGATTATTTCTGAATTTTTATTATTTTATTATTTTTGAATTTTAATTATTTCTGAAGCTAACACACAGCAGGAGTAATGGTATACCAGGCCTATATAAACCCAGACACTTTTTATTCATGACTGTAAAGCTAACCAAGCATTGTAGGGAAATTGTACCTATTCCAAAAAAATGTCTAAAAGGGAAAGCAAAAAAAAGCTTTTTGTTTAGCAAAAAATCAAACTTGGGTTCTCTCCTCACCCCAAATGTAGTCATTTGGCCAAGGTTAGTTTGAGTTTAATGATTGCTTCTTTAGTTTCACACTCAAGCTGTGGGGCTATTTCAGCATGCAATAAAGGAAATAGGCAAATCATGTGCAATACCTTTTTTTGTAAATATATGCTAGCAATCTTTAAATACCTTCAAGTAAGATCACACAGACATCCTGGTGATTTTTAGCTGATCTTAAATACATTAACCTCGTATCATCTGTGAAAACTTACGACAGAAAAAGGTGACTAGAGCTCTGAGGGTTGCAGTATCTTCTTGCTTTGTATCTTTAATGACTTAAGTGGATCAGTTTTGGGGCAAGGTTAATCCTAGTAGCCATCTGTGCAAGGTATTCGGTGTACATGTCTTGAAGTTTAAAAGGTAGTGTGATGTGAATAGAGCAAACTGCACTCTTCTGGCATATGTTGACTGAGGAATCGCTATCTCTACTTTATCACTTATTAATGTTTATTAAATAATAAAAAGAGATGTTACTATGCATAGAGTTTAAGTTTACATATATGAGAAAGTCACAGATCGGTGTGTTCTGCAGGACTATAAGCCGGACGAAGATCCTGCACTCTTTCGCTCAGAGAAGACAGGCCGAGGTCCACTAGGTCCAAACTGGAAGGTGTGAAAAACTGCTCTTGTTATTCCAACAATTTTACAGTGTTTCTTTATATCAAAGTTGATGCACAGTAAATGGACAATTTAATAGAAACACCTGCTCATGCATGAGGGCAGCAGTTAAATGTGTAGATTAATGCGAACACGCATCGAGTGCTTCATCAGAATTGGGGGTGGGTGATGCTGAACATGATCTGGCCTAAGTATTTCAGAAACCAGTGTTTTTCCTAGGAGTTCTACTTGCAATAGCCTTTACACAGACTTTTCTTTAAAAAAAAGTAAAAAAAAAAAAAAATAAATAGTGGAGAAAACAAATTGTTGAGAGAGTTTAGAGAAAATGACCAAACAAGTTTGTGCTAAAAACACAATTGATCACTTAAACAACAAACAGCAGGAATACTTAAAAGTTGTATTAGGTCTGTTACCATTTCCCCCATTCTGAAGTTTTATGTAAACATTATCTAAAGCCCTTCACCTGTTTCTGCTTGATTTTATACAGTGTGTTACTGTAAAATGGTTGGCTGGCAGGAATAACTGAGTTACAAATCAGGTGCCCAGAATTGAGTGGTTGTGTTTATAGGAATAAGTGATATAACAGAATGTAATGACACTTAAAGATAATAGACTTTAAGAGCAACTAAGAAGTTCTCTAGGAGAATCTTTTTATCGTGTGGGTAGGAGCCAGTGCCCCTCAAAATTCTGTGCATATCAGCATGAATGAAATTTATTATGAAGCAGTTTGTATTCTCTGATCCATTGCCATCACACTGTTCACTCTTTAGTTCTCAATGTTGTTTAGGTTGCAGGATTTCTGAACTCATTTATGTGCTGGATAATTCTTTTTACTTTAAAACAGGCAGAGCTCAGTGTAAAGACAGACACTCCACGAATGTGCGCATACAAACTTGTCACCGTGAAGTTCAAGTGGTGGGGCCTTCAAAGCAAAATAGAGCACTTCATCCACAAAGTAAATATGAACACTCACTTGCCTATATTTCAAGTACGGTGTCTTCTGAAGTGTTATATGCTGTAAAAAGGGTTCTATATGTGCACTTTTACGTGATCGCATGTTTATCGTTGCACTCCTTGAGAATGTTAAACACACCGTAGCTGTCGTGTTGTTTTTGAATGAAAAGCTTTTGCCTTTTCCGCTCCTCTCTCTGCAGCAAGAGAAAAGGATCTTCACTAACTTCCACAGGCAGCTCTTCTGCTGGATCGACAAGTGGGTGGAGCTCACCATGGAGGACATCCGGCGAATGGAGGCTGAGACACAGAAGGAGCTAGATGAGGTCAGCCATGTGTGCACAGCAGTATTATTACATTTAAAAAGCACTGCAACCACTTTCATAATTGTATTATTTGGGTTCTTAATAGTGCAACATTATGTGAGTGCGGGAATTTATGTGGGTGAGCTCCACATTGTTGTTCCCGGGGTGGAATGACTACAGCTGGCTTCTACATCAACAAAACTCTGCCGACTGAAGCCACTGCTAATAAATTCAAGAAGCAGTCCTAGTGTGGCCTGACTCAGCTGCTGATTAGGGCCTGATGGTACATATAGTCAGTGGTTAAGGTGGCTGTCCAGAAGCAGCATAAATCCCATGCAGTTTGTGTTTTGTCTGCAATCAAACTCGGTGCTTACTAACCATATTCAATCTTCAATGTTGAACCTTAGCTATGATTGTATAATTTGGGGATTTTTTTCTTGTTAGACCCATTGTTATTTATCCCTGGTTATGAATTTTGCAAAATTTCAAGCCAGGTATATGATACTGTGTGCTTAATCATTTAAACCTCCTTCTTTTCATATCAGGTCCTAAAAGAATGAGAAAGGTGCACTTTTGTGCTTTAAAGGACATGCGGATCTGCTCAGTATTGTTTTCTTCTTCTGCTTGCCACTGGCCACTCTATAATATTCTCTATTTTCACTGTATGTTTTTGTTGAACGTAGCCCAGCACAAAGAAGACTGGTAATTGGCCCAGCTTCTTCCTGTCAGGCTGTTAGGAATGCTATCCAGCCGTGTGGCCCCTCCAAAGCCTGACGCATTCTGTGATCATTTTCAGCACACAGCCAAGGAAAACCACAGACTTTCCACTCCTTGGGAAATATTGATCAATACTCTCTCTTCCAAGGGCCCAAGGCGTAGTCTGGTATTGCTTGAACTCTTAGCAATAGTTTTCCAAAAATTAATAGGTAATATTGATTCTCAGATGGTCAACTTTTAGTCTCATTAGTCCCATTCTGTTATTATTTTAAGTTTTACAAATGGACGTTTTTTCCCTCCTGTAAACGTGGCAAATATAATGGAGTTGGAGTCGAGGTACAAAGCCATAATGTTGAACAATTTGTTTCTCTGCTACTGTACCTCTGCCAAGTTTAAACTGTGCTGATTTTGCCTAATATTTAATCTGATAGTTTAGTTTGGCTTTGTCTCCCAGGCCAAGACCTTCCAACTGCGGATTCGACGTTAATTATAATGCTGATGTAGTACTCCCCTTTCTGTAACCCTTTCCTCTTTACCCTGACATGAGTGTTAAACCAATGTGACTGTATTGTGTGTGCTAATGGTTTTTCTCTTTTGCATGTAGATGCGTCATAAAGGCAAATTAAGAGGCACAACAGCAGCTGAAGATTAGGGGTTGGCCATCTGATAGGCTTACAGGTGTAATGAGATCCGTAAGTTTGCCGGGACTCATGGTCTCCGTGTATTGTGTTCTCATCTCATTCATTGTTTAATGATTACATTTGTTTTCAAGCACTGTCTCCATTTAGGTTCACCCTCAGCAAGAATTAGGAATGCATCAAGACACCCACTTACAAGAAGGGTGTCCAGAAAAGACTCTGTGATGTTTTATGATTAGTCAATGCAATGATAATTCTCCAGACAAGGCTTAAGGCAGCCAGCCATGTTGGAGGGTTTGCCAAGGCCAAGAGAACCTGCACCACCCAACATGACAAATCAGAACCAGCAGTCTGAGCTCATCTATTGATGATGGTTTCAAAGAGCACAGACAAATCTGGATCAGGGACCTTATAAGAGAACACAAGTTCTTAGTCTCGTTGATCACAGTTTAAAGATTTCAGTAACATAACGCCGATCCAGCTCATCAAGATCTCATGAGCTGGGAAAGCTTCAGAATGCGTATTGAAGAGGGAAACATTTGGACAGAGTACTGAAATTAACGTTCATTGAGTTATACATTTTTGTTCTTACTTGTGAACCAGAATGGAGGCAGTCAGCTCTGTGCCACCCTCTGGCTACTAGTACATGGTGCCAAGCATATAAACTAACAATCATTACATCTTCTTAACACTCATAGTTTTGTTCCACATTCGGGACCTTGTGGCCTCAACCACATTTGTTTTTTTTTGTTTTGTCTTCTCCCCCCAATCTCATATGTGGAGAGATGATTCTCAGCTCTGGCAGAGCAAACATTTTCTGTCTGAAGGCTCACTATACTAACTGGTTCTCGATTTCTTATAAAGGAATGATCTGTTTGGGTACATTAAACTGGCTGCATACTTAATAATCTGCTGTTTCTCTTTCCTCTGTTCAGCTCTTCACTTCACTTTTTCAGCTTACAAAGTTTGTCTGCTACTAACCGTTCATTACTAACCAATATTTTTTTTCTTTTTTTGTTTCCTGTGCAAAATCAGAGATGTTTATTTTCAGCAATCTCTGAGAATATACATTTTTCTCTTTGAGTGAGCTCATTTTGCTCACATAGCAAAAGATAGAATGCATATAGGGCATTTTTCCCAAAGTGTACAACAGTGCCAAATTCTGGTAATGCTGAAAATAGGTTTAACTGTTGTCCCTTACTTTCAGTCATTTTTCCCTACACATTATTCCCCTTTCCCCTTCTCTTTTCTCTTTTAGCTTCGTAAAACCGGTCAGGTACGAGGCACCAGTGCTGCTCATGAGCAATAAGTCAACACCGAAAGAATCCAACTGCAATTTTTTTCCAACGAAGGAATGACGACGCGACACACAAGCAATGATGGCCTGTGGCGTGTTTGAGTCCTCCAGCAGAATAACCGTCCTAAATGATCAGTAATAGCCATTTTACTTAGCACACCAAACAGCCTCACACTGACAGAGACTCTCATCTATATCTACTTGCCTATAACGACTTTATTGGAGAACTTGTGCTTCAGATTATAAAAATAAATGGAATATTTTTTAGAAGTAATTAATGTTTAGTGATATTCCTGTAAGCTTCACAGCAGGCATTGGACCAATTTTAACCCTCTGATATGGCAATATACTGATTATTATTTTTTTTTCTCAAGACCCCCTCAACATTTTCTTTACTCCTCAGATAATGCACTTATGTCAGCAGGATTGAGGTGTTTTTATTTTTTAATATGTAATAATCATGGTTATATGTTTAGCCCGTTATTTGGTGGATTTATTCGCTTTGTCTTTGTTTTGTTCTCGAAAATATTATGCTGTTGCATGAAGAGAGTAATCTGCTGTTAGCATACTCTCTCACACACACACACACACACACACACACACAGTTTGTCATTTCGTCACATTGGGTAAAACACACACAGACCACAGAAGCTCTTTGGTTAGTGGTTTTGCATGAGCGTAGCTATGCCATGACAGAGCAAGAGTTTTTTTTTTTTTTTTTTTTCCTGGGTTTTGTTTCATTCTCCTATATGTTTTCCCCTCAGACTGGAGAGCTTCCTGTCCTGAGAGGGGCCTCCGTCCTTGGCTCTGAGTGGAGTGTAGATTCAAGCAGTTTATTGAAACTTTGATTCATCCAACCATTCAGAATACCTACCAGTGCAATTACTGCTGCTTTTCTTGAGCTCTTAGAGCTAGTGGTATGCTGCTAGATCTTGAATGTCCAAGTGTTCTTTGGTGCTGGTGGAAATGCTAAATCATCCAATTGTCCTAAAATGTTTTAGAGCACCTAAACAGCAAAAATGACTTCTAAGTACCATGCATGTATGTTTATGCTTCATATTTAGAGATACTACCTGAAACGGGCCTTCTTTGCAAACCTCGTGTCCACTTAATTTCAGTCTGGCATCTTAAATCCCGATAGCCAGCGTAGCAAAAAGAAACCAAAACAAACCGAAAACCCCCAGTGGTTAGCTTCCTTGCACTGGTGACACAAGAGACTGACCCTGCTTTACAGGGTTTTTTTACTTTCTCTATGTGCTTTAAATAGTATGTGTACAGTTTTCTATCATAAAAACTTTAAAAGATTTGTGATATTACATTTCATTATATTTACAGAAAGGTGAGATTGAGACACGCATCTGAACATACATTTTAACTGTAGATATCCGGTTTTCTATTTTGTAGACTGTATAGTGAACCTCTGGGTTTTCTGAACAGCTGAAGGTTAGATTTCAGAAGCAAAAGTGCACCTGATGCTCTGTTACCCTCCCAACTGTCTCACTTCTCCCCCTATTGGTATATAACCAGACATTTATTGAAAGACATGATTAATTTGAAGAGAATATTTTTGACACAATCAGTTACTCTGTGCATTCTCATATTGTACACCCCCCCTCCCCATTTTTTATTTTTATTATAATTTCTTAAAATATAACAAGCAGACATTTTTACATTTCTCTGTTCTCTGAATGTTGAATAGATTGCTGAAGTTGGCAACATTTCTTTTCAGGTTTTGTCACTAGGCGAGCGCCAGCTTCAGTGCCATTAACTGTTTTGCTTGAATGCAGAAACTTCTCATTTGTTTTTGTGTACCATTTAAGCACAGAGAAAGCCATGAGAAAATTTTTCGAAATCAGGATTGAACGGTGCACTGTACGTGTGTATCAGAAAAGCTTTACATGAGACTTCAGTAAGCAGTTACTACCATGCAGTCACAGAGTTACTCGTCAACTATTCTGTTCACTTGTATACACTGAAACACTCGTTGAATAGCTGGAGAGAGGGAACATGAGGGTGGTAGACATGATGTATGAATTTACTGTATGTATACTGTAATCATGTGGTCACGTAAGATATGTAACTTTCAGGGGAAATATCAGTGAATGTACAATTAATGCTTTTTTTATTCATGTTACAATTGGATAAAAGTCTAAATAACGAAACTGAATATGTATAAATACTGAATAAATTTCTCAAGTCTCTTTTCCCAATTTTCACATGGATCTTTTTTTGTGTGGGTGTCTGTGTGTCCTCGAGATGGCGCTGTGTTGCTGTAGCAGACAGCCTCATTCACATTGAGTTTCCTATCAGTTTTAAATATCAACTTTTAATAAATCTAGTGCAGGTTAAAAACGAAGTCTAGATCATTTTATACAATTAGTGTGTATAAAGTTGTAAATTATCATCGTCTTTTATTCTTCTTATGTAAGTTAATAATGTATATAATACACATGAATTATTAACTATTAACTTCTTACTGGTTTGCGTAAAGTTTGGCCAAACCCTTGCATTAGATGATATTAAATAGGTGCCCCAGTCGCGATGCTGTAGACATTTACAAATCTCTGATCTCACCATTTAACTTCACCTTCAAATCAGATTCTACACAGGCTTTTCCTTTTCTTTGCATCCACGTGGGCGGGGTTTGGGACAAAGCCCCGCCCCATGCGCACGGACGCCGCGTCCGTATTGGTGATCACGCAGCGCTGGGGATAGATGAGGGAATGTCAAACTTGTTGCCGATTGTAGAGGTAAACACATAAAGAAAATCGGGACAACATAAAGATGAACGCTGCGTCCTGCAGGAGCCTCGCGCTTTATCAAACACGGCGATCTGACGCTCTGACGGGCTTCGCAAACCGGAGCTGAGCGCTCAGCTTCCCCGCCGCTCCGTTACACTGCACCCGGAGACCAAACCGCCGCCGTGTTCCGGACGTTCGGCTCGCAGGCGCGCGCGCGCGACAGACCGGGTCCTCGACTCCACGATGAGACAAGTTTATCTTCGTGCGGGCGAAAAAAAGAAATGACAAAGATGGCGGAGTGAACGAGATATTGCACATTTTCGCAGCATTGTCCGCTCGGATTCGGCGCGTTTTGAGAGCTTGAGGATGGGTCGTGCGCTGCTGTGCGCTGCGCCGGGTTCGCTGCCGCTGCCTGCGGCTTATTCCGCGGCAAAGTCGTGTTTGTAAAGCTTTTTCTTTCCCTCCTCTTTATTTGAGCATGTGCGTTTTTCACGCTTTATTTTTACTCGCCTGTTTGAGTCAACAAAAGGACCAAAGTTTTTTTCGCTACGTCGATTTAACGGCGACTGCCCACTGTTTGGGGCTCCGGAGGTACTTACAACTCATTTCACATCTCCTTCCTTTACAGCAGACCAGCAGTAATAAGAACAGAATATACTGTATATTAAAACAACTTTCTGAAATACATAATTATATTTGAAATCCGTTTTATATCCCACTCGTTTCTTAACAGTCAGATTATTTGACTAGTGACTTTTTTCTTTTTTTTTTTTTTTTTTTTTTTTTTTACCTGTTAACAGCATGGACCTGGTTGGAAAAGAAGAAATTAATAAAAAGGTGAACATTTTGGAATACAGAAAATGGGATTAGTGATCATTTTGGATTATTTCCATTGATTTGTTTTTTTTTATTATTATCTGTGAGCTTTATGAACAGTAATCGCTCAAGCCTCGTGTACAATAACAATGAACACTAACTATAACGGTTCTGGATTTGATATGAAAGCACCATCAGTAGGTGTGGAGCCAGTATTGGGCCCTTTGAACGAACCCCCCATGCAGGGTCTCGGCTTTACGTCGGGGAGAGAGCAGTATGGATTCCAGCCTCACAGCCATGGAGATATGCTCAATATCGGACTACAGCAGCAGCAGCAGCAGCAGCTCCATATGCCGCTGCCTTTCAACAACCAACAGCTTAATCCTGACCAGCCTTCACACCCCTACCAGGATGGGGTCACCTCCTGCCTGCATGGGGACAGACACATTGGCTTCAGTGGCAGCAACACAGGCCACCAGCACATGTTCGAGACAGAATTCAATCATTTCACAGAAGCTCAGTCGCGAGAATGCCACTCGCAGCAGCAACAGCGGCTAGCCAGCATGCCTGATTATCAGCTCCACAGCCATCCTAATGGCAATCACGCCGTTCCGGCCCCATGTTTGCCTCTAGACCAGTCGCCCAATCGGGCCGCATCCTTTCATGGTCTCCCATCCTCCTCTCCTGAAAGCAACAGACTGGAGCACTACAGACTTTTCCCACAGGGAAGGGTAGGGGGGTCTCAATACTGTTATCCATGCGATCCTATCTCTGGACATTTTGATATGGCTGGATTTTCTACTCCTGACTCCACTGAACCCAAATTGTCCTATTGTGAACCAGGGAACCAGATGGTTGGAGGTAATTTCCCCACCTTCAATCAAAGTGGCTCACGAGCTCCTATGATTGGCGGTTCTAAAGTCGATCAGCAACTACCTCAGCAAAACACTTATTCTGAGAGGTTTGGAAACAGAGGGAAACTGGAACCAGGGGTCACTCCTAGGCATCACCTCATGGCCCAACAGAGAGCAGGACCCATGGCTAGGCAGAACCCTGGTTCCACTGTACTGCCGCGGTTGTATCACACACCAGAATTTGTTCCAAATAGCCCGGACATGCAAAACAACAATGTAGTGCTTCACGGTCAGATGGATCATCCCATACACAGATTAAATAACCACAACATGCATCCTTTTGGAGAGCACATGTTTAATCCCCAGTTTGGACCTCAACCACCTCATCAACAGCATCTCAACTCTTTCCCCTATTTAAATACGGCCAAGAGGCCACGGTTTGATGCCCCAAATGGCTCTGCTGGGGAGAGCTGTTGCCCCTTAAGAAGTGGCTTACATAATCGCCCAGGACTTGAGAACCACCTCTCCCCCTCTGCCTTCCCTACTCCCATGGGGGAATTCACAACTCACGTGACTGATGGTTTTCAATCAGGCCCCCCACCGCTGAGCTGTGGCTCACATCAACAGCAGCCACTGGCTCGCCAGCAAAATGCAGCCATGATGATTAAACAAATGGCATCTAGAAACCAGCAGCAGAGAATGAGGCAGGCAGACCTGCAGCCTATAAATCAGCACGGGGATGTTTCACAAAATGGCATGGTCCACAGAGGACCAATTGGTGGTATGTCTCATTTGAATTTTGACAAGAAACATAATTTTCATGGAAACTTTGACACTCAGAACCACCATCTACCTCACGAAAACTCATGGTTTTCTGACCCACATCAGCAATGTAGGGAAGCTAACATTCATGGAATGGAGCAATCACAAAATGGACATGATATTTTTAGATCAGGGGTCACAACCGTAGAGATGCAGTCTTTAAATTCACCAGGGCCACAAAATCAGTTTGAAAATAGCATGAACAATCCTTTGCAGGTACAGACATCTGATGATGGAACAATGCAGCCAAATGCACCTATGAACAGGAGACAGGGCGATTTTGGAGGAGCTGCTATAAGACGTCAGCACAGTTTCCCTCCTGGTGGCCCAAATCAACAGGGAACCCCTCAAAGCAATCCTCCTGGTTTCAACTCCTCACCAGGAAACTATCCCTCCCATCCTGAGTACATCTCCAGCCAGCACCTGTCAGTCAATAAGCTTGGGGCCCTGTCTTTGGGGAATTTAAACAAAGCAAGTACAAAAGACAGTGTGTTTGGCCAAAGCTGTCTGGCGGCTCTTTCCACTGCCTGCCAGAATATGATTGCCAGTCTGGGGGCCCCAAACCTCAATGTGACTTTTAATAAGAAGAGCCAAAATGAGGCCAAACGCAAACCAGGTCAGGTGGAGAAGGACATAAATAGCAGTGGCGGTGTTGGGGCTTGTGGCCCAGGAGCAGAGTATTTCCAGAGCAGTGCTTCTCAGAATAGTCAGACGCCTTGCTCTGGGAATAACAACAATGCAGCAGCGGGTCAAAGTGCTCTGGGACAGATGGCGAAAAGGGAAGCTGCCACCCTCTCCCCAGACAACGCTGTAGATTCTGGGAATGAAGGCAAAGCAGCCATAGGCAATGGCCGTGGGAGAGGGAAGAGAAGACGGGACAGTGGGCATATAAGTCCAGGAAATTTCTCCCCCTCGTGCAGTAGCAATCCTGTGGTTAGTCCAGGCCAGCAAGCTTCATCTATTAGCATAGGTGCTGAAGGCCGAGGAAGGACACCAGAAAGCGTTCTTGTCTCCCCTTCATTCGGAAAACCTGACCTTACAACCTCAGTGGATAGTGGAATTCAAAGCATGGGCAAGTCTGATGGTGTTTCACCCTGTATGGATTATCTAGATGATGCTAGCCCTAACTACGTAAATGAGGATGTTCGGACCAACAGAACCAGTGTGAAATGCAGTTCGGACAATAGGAGTGGCTATTCTGACACGCCTTGCATGGAACAGGTGAGGACACCACTGGACACTTCAGCCCAGGATGAGGTGCATCCTCTAGAGATTCTTCAGGCTCAAATCCAGCTGCAGAGGCAGCAGTTTAGTATCTCAGAGGACCAGCCACTCTCCGGAAAGACTGGCAAAAAGCCAGACTGTCAGTCTGGACTTAACGGAGACTGTGCCATGGCAAGCTGCAGCCCAGAGCCTGGCAAGGGCACTGTGAATACCATTGACCTTGACTCTCTCATGACAGAGCAGCGTGCCACCTGGTATGGCCCTAGCAACAAGGCTCTGATAGAGGACTCTAGGAATGGCAAGTGCATGGGATTCTGGGACAGAGCAAGAGGCCAGAGTGACAACAAAGAAGGTAAACACAATCGACTCACAGTGAGAGCATGATGAATTGGTGGTTTTATGGACTGTTGAATTTACTGTGATGACTTAATGGCTGGATAATGAACAACTTTAGGTAGCTTAACCTCTAGGGGTTTACAGCTAATCTTTCTCAGAGAAATGGGCTTTAATTAGCACACTTTGCTACACTCTGTCTGGTGGTGACAGACACAGCATGTAAAGATGAAAATGTGGTCCATTTTTTGCTGGAAGGCAGCAGTGTGTGGGCAATGTGCAATTTGTGGTGAAGAAAAGGTTCAGGCCACATTTGAAATAAAATCCATGGCCAGTAAAACATTACAGGCTATTTCCATGCTCATAAATTTTTAAATGTAAACCAATTATAATGCTTAGACACACACACACACACACACACACACAATTACACACACACACAAAAAAAAAACAGTACTGTTAAAAAAAAATTTCCTGGAGCTACTGTGCATGTTCGGATAATAAAAAACTATGTTTTGTCAGATAAGAAGAATTTATGTTGCGTAACCTTGTTATTAATAATATTGTTATTATTATGAATAATATTATTTACTTTATTATTATTTTATTATTATCTTTTTAAAGACAATGTAATTTTACCTTTCTGTTTTTATTTCTGAGAAACAGAATAGAATTGGTATGTATATATATATATATATATATATATATATATATATATATATATATATATATATATATATATATCTTTAAAAAGAAAACATTTATACTCCATTGTGTGCTTTAAAATTAATAAAATTAATTGATTTTTAATAAATGTTTTGTGGTGCATTTACATTGGTTAAAAAAATAAGAAGAAAAAAATGAAAAGGAAAAAAAACCCAGGAAGGCTAAACCCGGGGATATCATTTCAGTGTTTCAGTAGCCTGTGGTGTTTATTTTTTAAATCCTGTAAATGTTCTTAATAAATTAAAAAAAAAAAAATGCTAAAGTGGATTAGATAGTAATGGATATTATCATTTATGGTTTATTCTATTTTGTTTATTTTTTGTTGGTCTTCAGAATAATAAAGCAGGGTTCGGAAGGCTTTTTCAGTTTTCGCGAGAGGAGAATATTTCGGTTGCTTTTAATTTTTATTTGGCATGTCCCCTAATTCTTTCCCCTTGCCCCCTCATGATGTAATATAGCAACCCTTAAAACAACAGTTGTTTGATTTATAGTGGCTCTGGTTATGTGTTGTGTATCATGTGACTATCACATCAGTGTAGAATACACTGACTATAAAGAAATTTATGTTGTGGAGAATTAGGTACTACTGATTAGTGAATTTGTAAGACGAAATGTAATGTTACCAGATACAAATGTCCTTTTATTTCTTTATCTTATTTTCATATAAAGAATACCTAAAAAAATCTCTGGGTAATCATGCATGATAACAATGTGTGATTATTTCTGGCATAACACAGTGATGAACTAGATAGGACTATCATTAATTGGTCTTCAGCTATTACCAGTACAGTAAAACAGACAAATTAATTATCTGAGAATGATGCTCAGATTAATGTTCATGTTTTGATGTCTGACACTTCTGTGCAAGAGTTAAAATGTGAAAATTAAATGTTAAAATATTTGTGTGTATATATATATATATATATATATATATATATATATATATATATATATATATATATATATATATATATATATATATACACACTTATTTTAACATTTAATTAAAACCCAGTGTATGTGTGTGTGTGTGTGTGTGTGTATGTATATATATATATACTGTGGGTATATATATATTCTGTAGTAACTTATTAGTACAAATCGTCTGTTGGTGAAATATTGAATTAATGCTTATGCATTTGTGGCATTTGTAATTTGTAATTGCGTGGTAGGTATCTTCATACAAATTATGTCAGTGATAATGTAGGATTCAAAAGGCTCTGTCGTGTGTGTGTGTGTGTGTGTGTGTGTGTGTGTGTGTGTGTGTATATATATATATATATATATATATATATATATATATATATATATATATATATATATATATATATGTGTGCTCACAAAGCGTGCTTTAAAATTCACTGGCTAAGCAGTAGAGATTGTCAGGTGTGATATTTAAAACAGTCACATTTCAAAATAACTGAACAGCGGCTCTTTGAATAAACACAGTGCAAAATCCAAACAAAATCTCACTGACAGGAAATAATAAGGACAAAAAAGATAGAATAAATAAGATTTTGCACTATAAATAATAATAATAATAATAATAATAATAATAATAATAATAATAATAATGATGCATGTGAAGTTTGTGAAGCTTTCTTACTTCAGTTATAAAAATTACTAAAACATGAACATACATAGTTATACACTTTATTTCATTAACATTAAATAATCATATTAACTAATGGCTGTTGACATGTTAAATAAATAACAAACACCTGAATTAGCTTTTTGTTTTCTCTTTTTGGGAATACAGACAAATCTATTGCATT
Organism: Silurus meridionalis; assembly: GCF_014805685.1. Taxonomy (NCBI): domain Eukaryota; kingdom Metazoa; phylum Chordata; class Actinopteri; order Siluriformes; family Siluridae; genus Silurus; species Silurus meridionalis. Next base: position 11,045,127 of record NC_060894.1, on the reverse strand, counting down.
AATAAAATTACTAAAAGGATGATAAATTTCTTGATTCGAGCATTAGTAATGTTTTAATTAAGAGGTGATTTCAGATTGATTGTGAGTGAATTTTTTATTCAGCTACAGAATAATTATTAGTTTTTCAGGTGTTCGTTATTTAGTTAATGTCACATCTATAACACTGTTTTCTGTCAAGGTCTGAAATATGAAAATGTGTCATCACACGCACACACACGCACACACATTTGAAAATATGCTTGTTTGACGCATCAACCCTTTGACGAGTGGAGATAACCAGTACACGCTAATGAACAGAGAACTAATTAAAACTCGTGCTGCTTATGATTCTGCCTGCCATGACACGTGGATCCACATCATTCACGCTAAAATTCACAGTAACACTTTCTTCAGGCAAGCACTCTGTGATGGTCCAACAACACATGCATGCGCCTTTAGCTAGAACGGTGTTTCACGGACTTAAGCGTGATTTACCAGAGCATACCTTTTATGGGAGTGTTTGTCTATCAGAATGAATTAAGGTGCTTGACGCTCCTTGCCAGAGCTCCTCCAGTACATGGTCATTTTTCCATTAAGAACATAAGGAAAAATAAGGATCTTGTCTTGGCATTTTCCCCTAGGGTTTTGCCAAAAGGGAGGTCTATGCTCACACAAATGCATCAAGGAATCCAACAATTTGCTTTGATTTATACATGTTTCCTCCCTCCAACACCCTTCTTATAGACCCTTTTGTGGAAGATGTAACTAGGCTCGAAACACTTTTCAGACCAATTCTCTGTAGGCTATCTCTAGCACGTAGCAGTGTTATTGAGCTCAGTTGATCTTTTTCATACTTTTCCATTTCAACTCCCAGTGAAATGATCATATGTTTCTAAGATCAGCAAAGTTGCCTACAAGCTGTATATAGAGCAGAAGGGTGTTGCTGTTGCTGGTCCATATGCGGAGGTTTAGTGCCTGTAGCGTGCTGGCCAAAGAGAGCGTGTTTGAGAGCCAGATGGAGCAGTTAACCATCCAGACAGCAGCAAGCCATCCATGCTGGGCCCCTCAGCTGGCCTGAGTTCCCAATCCTCTTTCTCCCCCACTTTTTCTTTATTCACTGCCTCCCTTCTCCAGCCCCTGAGCTCATGAAGGCAGGCCCCTCATATACTGTACCTCAGCTTTTCTCCCCACTCACTCTGTAGAATATTTGAAAGCAGTTTCATTTAAATTTGTCAATAGAAATTTGAACCATATAACAGTACATAAAACCAGGTCCAAGAGGGACTTGTTAATGTAAAAGAGAGCGTGAGAGCCAAACGCTGGCTGTGCTCTTGTGTGGGGAGGCGCCCACAAGACCCCCGCAGTTCAGCTGGCAGGTGTTTAGAGCTTTGGATGAAACTAGCCAACAATGACAGGTAGACACTCCAAGGCTTGAGTAATGAAATCTTAAATTTAGCCCACTGAGATGATTTGCAGTAGAGTTGATATTCTAATACTTGCATGTTTCCAATTTAACCCAGTAATTTGATCCTAATCTATCTCTCTCCCTCTCTCTGTTTCCCAAGGGCATGGGTAGGATCACTTGTTGGATATCCCTCAACGACTCCTCCCTCAGTCGCCAAAAAGGTAACAACTGTCATTTAACAGCATTCTTCAAAATTGAAAAAAGTATGAGAAAAGACTTATGACTAAATCGTTCTGCCTGTGCTCGCTGCAGGTGCTGTTCAAGGTTGGTGTAGGAGTGGAGGAAAACCTGAAGGAGCCCAGAACCTGTCTATTCACTGCACAGGGAGATTGAGGGATGAAGGATCCACTAAAGCTCTCACGGAGCACCCAATATTCAAATTTAAACATCCAAAATCAGCTCCAAACACTTTGGGGGCAGGGGTCCTTCCTGCCTGCTTCTACCTAACAGATCACTGTGGTGGTTAGTCTTTGGTCCTTTATTTTTCACTGATAATTGGATAATGTCTTCATCAGGAACAGTGAGGCCACCGCCATCTCACAGTGTGTGTTCAATGCTGCTAGAAGGCCACACACTCTGAGTCTCTACTGGAAGCTCCAATATAGAGGCTGAAGACTGTGACTTAGGAAAGTTAAGCACATCAGATTGGAATCTTGGACAGCGTGGCCGAATTGCTTTTAACAAATATTTTTTTAATCCTTTTCGCCATTTGTCCTCTTTTCTAATTTTGTTTTGAATACCTCATTTTTTTTTAAACTGTCAAGTGAATGTTAAAATATTTTGAGGTGTTGTGGGGTTTTTTTTTTGTTTTTTTTAAATGTAGAGACGTTGATGAAAAGCTGAAAAATATTTCTCCTCATTGAGCATACATCAGGACTCTGTCTTGGTTCCTGGCCTTTTCAAGTCATCCAAAATTTTGCTGGAACAATATTACTTTCGTTTATTTATTTGATCCATTTGATCGTTTTTGATCATAAATGATGAACATTTGAAATATATATTCACCACATTTTATCCATCACAGATGGAAACTTGGCTGTGATATCAAATGTCGGTTTTGACCCCCCTTCTGCTGTTTTAGAGTTAAAACAGAAACTATTCACAAGAGAAGAACCACTTTCAGTATTGTGTTAAAAAATGCCTACCAGTTCACTTTGGTCCTCAGTCCTGGGTTTTTCTGACTGTGGTGGGTCAACCTTTTGACTTTGAAAGGCCAGTGGGGGTTCCCTTCTCTCCCTCCTGCTTTTGGAAATCTGATATGTAGGCTGAGCTCATCCCTTTGTGGCGGCCTGGCCAGTGTCGGAATGCCATTGTTTCAAGCCGATACTCTTCTCTATTTGGGTTTTCCCCTTCACTCGGCCTTCATTGACATACTGAGCTTCTCCCTGCTTTTAAACTAACTGGTGCTGAATATGTTTGGCCAGACTTGGCAGCCTATTCAAGCAGGGACAATAGCCATTGACAAAAGACTTTTCCTTTTAAGAAAATGGGTGTCCTTCTGTTGATTCAAAAGATCTTTAACCAGTTTATTGGTGTTTGACACCTCAGTGTTTTCCATACTCTACCTCTTTCCTTGCTTATGTTTTTTTTTTATTTGGTTTTGTTTTTTATTTGAATTTGCTTTTTAGTCATGACACATCGTCGTCTACTTCTTCTTCTTCAAAAAAAAGGCCCTTAACTTTCATGTGGATTTTCACAGTGTGAAATGTTTTTGAATGGACTTATACACATGCGGAAGTGACTTTTTAAATTAAAAGCAGTTGGCAATGAAAAGCCAAGAGCTTTTACTGCAATATTTACAAAGCTAAAAATGTTTTTCTTTTAGAATGTATAGGAAATGTAAATAAACTGTATAGCAACTGTATAATATGGATTAATTGAGAATGATGTTGTAAATCATTGTTTTCTGCACCTGACACTCATCAATATAAAACAAATTGAGTGCACTCCCTTTTTTGTGTAAAATTCTAATATTTTTGTTTCTTTAAGGGTCTATGAGGGTTGAGATACAGTCTGAGAAATAGTGGGTTCATGTTTACCCTGAACTAATCTTAAACAGTGGGAAAATAGTTTTGGAAAGCAACTGTGAAGCAGAGAGAGAGCGAGAGAGAGAAAGAGAGGGGGAGACTATTTCTAAGTCAAGGGATACTTTCAGTGATGCCTGTAAACTGTAGCCAGGCTTTGAGTCAGCTATGTAGCGTGCCACATTCATACGCTTTACATTAATTTGCAGGCCCAGCCATGAGATATTCTAAAACAAACAAGCTGAACACAGCTAAATGTTTGTTAGAAATGTTTGACCATTTTTATTAAAAATATAAATAAATAAATATAAAATAGGTGAACTTACAACCTTCAATGCAACACACATTTACTCGGATATAAAAAAAAATAAGTAAACTCCAGCAAAAAAAAATATTTTTATTCACTAAACATTTGTTTTACTGATGCGCCAAGTCTCAATCAAGCACCGAAATCTGCCATGATGCACACATCCGGCAATAAAAACTGTGTGGTGGAAAAAAAATTCCGTGTGGAAACATAGCAAAAGTTCCGTTTGGTGTCCTGATGATTTACATAATTTAAAACACTATATTTACTTTAAAACATTTTCAAGAATATTTGGTCTTCATGCTCAATGTTGAGCATGGTTTCAGTAATAATAAACATACATTTGCATAGAGCAATCATATTTGTCCATGCTCATGTTGATTACAGTAATAAAAACTTGAAAAGTATTAATTTAAGGTACATTAATCACAGTGATTAATTAAGGTGATTAATCACAAGTTAACTTATGACTTTCGATTAAATATTGTAGTCGATTGACATATTTATTGTGATATATTTGATCTTAGATCATCCCTATGACAGCCTCATAAGGGTGACGATGTAGCATTGTTGAAACCCAAGTCAAAATGTCTGCCACAACTGAAAGCTAGATGATGCAAGGTTTTGGAAAATCCAGCATATGCTTCCAATTATACACAGTTGTTGCTAAATGTACACGCTTTTCAGCTGTGTTACACCACTTCATGAATCAGGCATCATCGGAACGTGTGTGCAGTGCAGAAAGAGTTAATGTTACGGTGTCCTCTGGCTCCCAAGGGTGACACACAGTCTAAGAGACGGAATCTTTAACAGGAAAAGCAGTCTGAAAAATGTCCTAGCACAGCTAGGCCGAAGGTGCATTTTCCTTGGCTGCTGCCAGACATTCTTGCACTTGTTTTTCCAATTTGCTGGGACTGCAGCAAGACACTTTCCCATTTAGAAATGGCTGCAAATTTCTGCCTTCCCTGGTTCATATTGTCATCAGGGGACTAATTTCCAGCTCTTTATAATTGTATTCGCTCTAACCAATGCCTAGAGATATGATCACTACAATAGCTACAAACTAATGTTATTTATTTATGTAAAACATATGTAAAATGAATTTGTTTGTATATATGAGTAATCCAATGCATTTATTTCTAGTGTTTTACTGTTAAAAAAGCTTCATAGACTTCCTATTAACTGCATTACCATCACCTCATAGTTCTGTTTGTCTTTCCTATGCTTATTTGAATTGCAATATTTTGAAAGAAAAGTTTTTTTTTTTTTGGAACACGTGTATATTGGCAGTATCTGAGCTTGCCTCCACCTTAAGCCTGGAATATTTGTGTATGTTTGTTTTAGGAGCAGATCACTTTTCCATTCTTTGTGTGTGTGTGTGTGTGTGTGTGTGTGTGTGTGTGTGTGTGTGTGTGTGTGTGTGTGTGTGTGTGTGTGTGTGTGTTTGCCTGAGTGCTGCCGCATGGTTTGCTCCTCACATACATGTTAATATGCAGCCCAAGTGGCTACAACATTATAGGCCTTTGAGAGTCCTGACAGTCTGTCCATTCACTTGGCCCCAGAGTGGGCTTCTCTATTCATGTCCGTGCCATGGTGAGGATTGCTGGAAAGAGGGAGAATAGAGGAGGATGAGGAGGAGGGGAACTTTAGTCCTTCCTTTCCCTCCAGAATGGGATTCTGCAATTGGTGTGCAAATGCCACTGGCTGCCCAAAGCCTGGCGATCCCTGAGGAGCCAGTCAGTGGTGGGACGCTGGCTAGGGCCCTTCCTCGTGTCCCCTGAATTTTTCATAGGTCAGCTCACACAATGCACACTTAAATAGCTGGGCTGCACTGATGGAAATCAGCTGCGGGAGCGAGAGATGAAGAAGAGAAAAAATCCCCCAACTGCACAATACGAGTAAAACAAAGATTTTAGTATCTTTTTAAAGAGAGCTCAATCTGCTCATCCAAAAGAAAGCTGGTGAAAAAAGCTTTTTTGGATCCTTTTTCTTTGAAAGAATGAGCAAGAGGGGAGGGAGGGAAGGGGAGGAGAGGCCTGAGGAGAGGACTCTCAGTTGTCCTGTGTTTGGGAAAGCCTGTTGCATCTCTCGTGGCACTGGGGGAGGGATGCTTGCCTGGCTTGTGGAATACTTCTCTTTGTGCAAGTTGTATGGGGCAAGTAAGTGAGCGCTGCAGGCCAGTTCAGGAGGTTGGGATGCATTTAATGATTCTTTTATCCTCAGGGCTGCTGAAGTAAAACTGGATAACTTACCATATGAATGGTCTATGGCTGTCAGCAGTAGAACTGAAAGAGGAAGTGTGCACTGGGGGATAGATTAGTTGTGACTTATAAGCACCCTTAATATAGGCAAAAAGGACAAACAAAATTATTGGAACTTTTCATGAAACTCTTCCTTTGAAAATATATATCAGAAGAAGAAAATGACTTGCATTTCCTTGTTCACAAAACGGGAGGGCTTATTCCATCGCAGTGGCCTTACTTGTCTAGACAACACTGATTATAAAGCAAGACTTGTACGAAACTGATAAATGATTTCTAGGAGGACTCCTCACTGACAGTATAACTCAATCCAGTGACTAGGTTTAATCTGTGTCCAGGAAAACAGCCTTAAATTATTCACATTGACCTGTATTCCAAGACTTATTGCCCTTGGTCTGCTGCACTACCCATGACTCAACATGGATTGGGAGTTGGAAACCGCAACCTCTTTTTCTTTTTAACTCCTATTTTCTCTTCTTTGCCTTCCAATTCTTCAGCCCCCCCTTCCCACAAGTTGCTGGCTGGCCTCTCTGGGCCTTCCTGAGGAGGCTTTGTGAACTCATTAACAGGGGAGCGGGCTGTGATGGACTGGAAGGAGCAGAGGCATTGCTGCACTCAGAATCCAAAGGCCCAAACCCAGCAGACTTCCCCTTCTCCCCCCGTCTCCCACAGGCTTTCCTGCTGTCTTTTGATTAGCAGTAGGGAAAAAACTGCACTGTTAACCAAAGTGCAACAATCATGAAGCCATACTGATACAAAATTACCTTCTTGCTTAGACGTATTTATCTGTGTTGATTTCTCCTGAGTCATGCACATACTGCTGTTGCTCCCTTCTGTTAGTGACAGAATATAATATGAAATTGAGCCATTTAAACCAAATCTTTACACATTGGCACGTGCTTCTTTATGGCAAAAGACTCTTGAGTTGATTAAAACTTATAGTGAGCAGCACTCAGAAAGACAGCTGAATGCAAACAGTTCATTTGTCTGGCTCTCACATATCCCCCAGTGGAGAGGTGCTTGATGATTAATTAATCAGTGAACTGGCAGTCTTAACTGAATTATTCATCCCAAGTCCTGTCTGTAATTTCTGCATCTCCATATTAGATTCCTGCTCCAACGATGTCCCCTTAGCTTTCGGGCAAGGTTACCTGATCTAGCCTTCTATCAGTAGGCAGCCAAAATGAGGGAGGAAAAAGAATAGTGTCTGGTTTCTCACTTTCTAAAAGAATCTGTTCTTACCTTTTAGTCGGCCTCATTTGTTGAAGGAATGGACACTTTGCTGGAAAGTGTTAATAACAAATTGAAATAGCGAATGGTTCTTGCTGGCCGTGCAAATAAATCATGCTAATTATAGCAATTACCTTCCTGTTGTCTTTAGCAATAGTGTTTAGCCTTTATTTAGTAGCACAACTTAAGTGTGAATGATGTTTGCCTATATAATATATAATTTACTGAATACTATTTATTTATAGTCGGTTTATTTATAGTCAGTTTAAGTGACAGCCAGTAAATGCCCAGGTGCTCTCATAAACAATATTAAGCAGTTAGGTCACCTGATAAGGCTTGAGATAGAGATGTGGAGCTGAAACAGGAGCCACCTCAGAAAGAGAAAGCCTATCTGCTGTTGGGTGCTTGCCAGCAAAAGAGAAGGCCATTGCAGTAGATCAGATCAAGAAAAAGTGTATGGGACAAAATGCAGTTTAGAGATCTGGATGTGATAAGTCTGTTAATCTTCTTGAGGTCTCGTTAGACCCTTACAGAACTGTTATGTATGAGAAGAGCTAAAGCATTTATGTGGGAGAAGTACAGTAAAATTTGTAATATTAGGGTTCTTTTGTTTCCTTGCTTTCTCTCCTCACTAAGCAGTAGCACAAGCATAAGGAGGTGTGTGTAATGAGACTATTAGCTGTGCTCATCTTTCAGGGTCTGACATACCTAGAGAGCAAGTCCATCGACTTGATCTTAGCCACCAGTGGCCCCAGGCCAACGAAGGAGGTGGGGACACTGTTGCATATCAGTAGTCACACCTTTCAGGCCAGTTGTTTGCCTTGAATGCATGTATTTGATGCTCTGCTACTTATCCCTATTTATTTCAAGCTCCCCGTGACTTTGAGTTCCACAACTGCCTTCCTAGTATTTCCCTTGTCCCGAGCACCAGGTACTGCTTCGAACTCAACCAATCTCTTTGAAATAATTCAAGCAGCACAATTACCATCTTGAGATTACTTCCTCTAAAATAGCAGCTTGATACCATTTAGAAGGATTCTCAGTGGGACGCTAATGAGCTCCAATCTGGAGTAATCCCAGACGGCCAGCTGGCTGACAGCCAGCGCTGGGGCTCTGCGGCTTGCCGTGCTGTCTTAGCTATCGGATCCGACAAGGAGAAGCACTTGGCCCGTACGTGCATCGCCGTCTCCCTTTTCCAGACTGGCACCTGGGAAAAAATCCACAGCCAAAATCCACACGATGGCATCAGCAAACAGTCTACCTGATATGACTCACAAAGGGTGAAAAACAAACGCTCAAGCTCATGAAATGCTTTTTTTTTCTTGTTTTCATTGTCAGTGATTATTTTCTTTTAAAAAATCCCATAAATTGGATGAAACAGGACTTCTTTTTAAGCCATAAATCTGATGTATGTTTAGATAGACAAACCCTGGCAGTGAGTGACTGAATTTGCACAAATGCTCAATTTCCAATATAAAAAAGCAGAAACTTTTTTAGCAGTGCAACACAGTCATGAAAAACACTTATGATGAGATAGGATGGATAAAATAAAGCCCATTCCAAACTCATTTGCAAAATGTAAATATCTATTGTGGCCCTCATTACTCAGGTGCTTGCACTTTAACCTCACTGTGACAGGTCCAGACTGCCCTTCTAATGACCTGTCTCTTCTGTCTGATTGGACGAGAGGGGAAAAAAACATTCTGAATAGCTAGAGCATCTCTGGAGGATAATGATACAAGCTTTGTACAGAAGTGCAGTGCAGTGCAAGTGCCCTCCCTACCATACAGGGCCAGTTATTCCATTGTACATATTTATGAATGTCTACTTGTATTTTTTATCATAGTGCTATGTAAGCACAAAACAAGCGGAGTGCCACAAGAGAACAAGATTGACAATAATAATATATAAACGTATAAGGCAGTGTCAAGCACTATGGAGGGGATTTATGTTATCCAAGAGATAACACATCGCAGGTATCACATTCGCTGCATTCGCCATAGAGTGTAGTTATGTGAGGCAGACATAGAACACACACAAAGGGAGTCAGGTGTCCTCCTCTCCTGTGTCCACTGCTCAGGGGCTTAGCTTCTCCATTTCATTAGCTGTGAGCATCACAGGAGGATTGCACATTAGGTCTTTAATTTAGAGTTTAGCCAGGGGCTGTCTGAGAGTGCTAGTGTGTGTATGTGTGTGTGTATATGTGTGTGTGTGTGTGTGTGTGTGTGTGTGTGTGTGTGTGTGTAAAGCTCCTTGCCAAACTGTGTGTGTGTGTGGGGGAGAGCTGTGACAAATGCTTGAATCTTAACAAGCATCACCAATTCAGTACTTCGGAGAGGCAGCTTGACAGGTTGGTGTGACAGCAGATATGACAGAGATGCAGTCACTGGGGTTACTGAGGTTATTCTTGCCTGTTGTATATTCTATATCCTTGGTATATTCTCCAAATTTCATGAAGTGTATGTAAAATATTGGCACCCTCCCACTTGATCCTGCAAGAGGTTTTTTTTTTCCTTTTTTAAATTTAGAGTTAAGGATGCAACCAGTTTCCAGGGTAAAATAGAATCTGTTAGAGCACAGCTGATATAGTGCGTGTTTTGTGTGCCTATGATGATGAGGTCATACTGAGAAGTGTGTGTGTATGTGTGTGTGCGTGCGGGTGTGTGTGAGTGTATGCATGCTGCGTGACCCTGATGGTGTTTTGTAGCAGTCATGAGACAGATCAGTGGCGTCTTCTCTCTCAGAATAGCTGCCAGTTCACCAGGTCCTCCAGTTGGCTTACGCATAGCAGCGGGTGATGCAATGGATCAAAGAGCCTTACTTCTTATCCACTTCTCTCTCTCTCTCTCTCTCTCTCTCTCTCTCTCTCTCTCTCTCTCTCTCTCTCTCTCTCTCTCTCTCTCTCTCTCTCTCTCTCTCTTACTCCTCTCTCTCCCTATTGCTTCAGCTATCTTACTTCTTGATTGTTCCCATTTCTTTAGATTTCATTCTCCATGCTTGCTGGTCGCTTGTACCCCTGAAAAGAACACCTCCAGTCTCCTCCCATCTCCTCACACAGAGCCAAAAATACTCAGTGCACATCATGCTCATAAATATACACCCCCTCCCCCATCACTCACACACACACACACACACACACACACACACACACACACACACACACACACACACACACACACACACACACACATACACACACAGATTGGTGAGGCAAATGCCTGACATTTCTTCCACTGGGACTAAAGGTACTGAAATAAAGCTGGCTCACAGACTCCAGCTCAGTCGTTCGCACTGTGGAAGGCGAGTCACACTGTGTATGTGTGTGTGTGGACCTGCTGGCTCTGAATACAGAGCAATAACAAGCCTGAGTTGTGTAATAGCTCGTGTTACAGTCAAAATAAAAATGTATGGGATTTCTATTTACAGCTAGTTAATGGTGAGATACTAACCTGGACTGGATTGTTCACCCCTAAATGCAGAAAAATGTAAAAATTTTATATGTTTAAAAATCACCTACTCCGAATTAATTGAAACAATTTCTTTCTATGGAAAAAAACAGACACATTTCAGTTTATCCACTACATTTGGTTATGAAAAAAAAGAAACAGCATGCCAAGAACATTTTCTAAATGTGTGTTTTGTATGGCACACGCTTCGGAGCATTATTCCTGCTGGATTACCTCATGTCTGGATCACTCCCTTTTGAAAGATGAGGCAATGGTAATGATCACAGCACAGTTTTTCTGCAAGTTTTACATTTATGGCTCATGTTATTTATTATTGATTAAACAAATACTTCATCCAAAAAAGTGCAATTTTCTATGAACAAGTGAGAGCTGAAGTGAATAACAAGCACGCTGGAATTTAATCATGATAACTGGTTCCCACCAAGAGGCCAGTTTAAAGCTATTAGCATTAGTGCACTGTTGCGCTATCAAACCCACCAAGCTCATTAGCAAAACGTTCCCTCTAGTAGTCCAGTGAAAATGTTCAATGAATTCGGTTCATGTAGGCTGGTGAGCTTTAAAAGAGTATACACCAATGTTTAGGGTTTCTTTTCATGACAAATTCATTTATGTCATGGCAAATAAACACAAAGTGGGGTCCCAGTGGATCCCACTTAATCTTCATTTCATGTTAGGCTGTACACAGGCTTAAGGTGTTGACACAGCTGGAGGTATTGACAAACACACACACACACATAGGCACACAGAGCATGTAAGATGAAACACAATGACATGGTAGTTATTGCATCATCTGTTGCAAATCAAAATGCTGAAGCTATTGAAACATGTCATTCAATTCAAATAATGTGACTAGTATTTTGTTTTTTTTATCTGTTGTCAGAATAATCTGGGTCAAAAACTTTTATAGTTTCATAGTCATAGTTGAAGACTGTCAGGCAGGCCAAACTTAACTCTCCAAAAAATTGTGCATTTAATTCATATAGACTAAAACACTTGGGGGCAATTTGTTATAGAAAAAATAATTACCAAGTGAAACAGAGTCAATGATACCACCCTAAACATGATTATCATTCTCAAATAGTTGTATTAATCGTTTTGTCACTATATATTTTTTTTATTTATCTATATTTAAAAAATCTTTACATTTGGGAAACATCAATGAGGCAAGTAATTTTATTAATTATATTATCACAGCTATAAACATTTGTTTCCTTCCTTATTCCAAAAATCTGAGACAAATGTCACTATATAGAAACCTTTAGCAAATTGTCCTAGTGTTATTATCCATATTGTTTGCAAAAGGAAGGAAAATTGCTCTAAGAGTGGGAGGGATGTCAATCAAAGTTACATTAGCAAATTAGAGGTGTGTTTGAGCTCATGTATGTGGGAAAGTGTAATAGTTAATATTTGTGAAAGAGGCATGAGGGTTTCATGTGTTCTTGAGTAAGCATGTGTGAGCTGTCACCCATGCTGGTTGGTATGTTTGTTTTTACTTGTATTAAGTGTATCAAAAAGGTTTGATTTCTATACAAGAGTCATCTTTTCAACCCCAATCAAAAACATACTTACATTTTATACTCTGGATGATGTTCTGTAAGTGTCTTTGAGAGACCTGATATTTTCATTGTGAGGCTGGTGACTATAATCAAGTCAAGGGTTTATAATGTCCGGCAATTTTGTGTGAGTGACGTTCTAGTTCCCACAGTGGAACAGACGAGGGAAAGAGACGCTTGTCTCCCACAGGCACATGGACTAGGGGAGTGTTTTCATTGCAGTTAGACAATTTGTTTACGTTCGCTGTCTGACAGAGTAACGGATTGGCAACTGGGGAAGCATGGACTCAGTGTTCGTGTGTGAGTGTGTGTGTGTGTGTGTGCGCGCACACGCGCATGTGTGTGTGTTTGTGCATCTCACTGATTGCCATGAAGTGCACATTATTCACATTTTATATGTTGCAGTCCCATGGGAATATGACAACCGGGGACACTGTGCTACATTATTTTTCTGTGCTTGAATGGAATGTGGGGTAAAAATGCATAATGTCGCAATAGTGTCTGTTCCAAACAGTGAGTGCGTAAGTTGCTGGTGTAAATTCCCACATGCTGAGTGGTGATGGCCAAGCTGCTTTGATATACTGCAGGATGCCATCATTCAGATCACAAATCTTGTCTGTCAACGGTGATGATTTACCGTGAGTTCTATGATATATTTATGTTCAACAGGCAATTACATTTAAGGAAAAAAGGAAGGATTCTTAACTTTTTTAATGATATTTAACATTCGCCATATTGTCATGAAGAACAGACTTGCAGAAGGAAACCCAAAGGGGGGAAGGGAGCGGTATTTGTAGCAGCAATTGCATTTGACATAGTTTTACTGTGTGTGTGTGTGTGTGTGTGTGTGTGTGTGTGTGTGTGTCTTACCATTCCTGCTCCAGTCCATATATGACCCCTCCACCAGTCACACACTCTGCCAAAACAGATGCAAGAAACCCAATACAGGCCCTGAGGGGCGCCAGTGTGTTCAAGAGTCATTTCAGCCAGTCTGAGACTCACCTGAGTCAACAACTGAGTCATTAAATTAACTAAGGTAATTACCACACCGCTTTTCAGAACAGTTAACTATAAATATATATAGCTGTTTAAGCGGCAACAGCTTTCCCATTTAGAAAACATTTCATGGTTACCCTCCTTGTCCCAGTTCATCCATAAAATCTTTATAACTGATGCTAGATTCTCCCACAAAGCTGTAACCTGCACGATAACCATCGGTGGTGGGCAAACGACTGACTATTAAAATGAACAGAGGCTTTTAATCTCGTCAGACTGGTTAACCAGAGTGCAACATGACCTGTGGATCTGCTAATGGCTGCTCAGCTGTTAAAAAAGGAAAGAGGTGGCAGCACAAGCCTCGTTGGCAATGGTATGTTTAACGCGCCATTAAATTGGCAGTAACTGACAACAGCTAGGAGGGCGCTGGAGGCAGGGTATGATGTGTGCTCCTCTAGCCTCGAATTCAGATGATACGTCGCCAGGATACAATGAGCCACCAATCAGTTCTACTTATTGAGGGATGTTGACCATTTTTGCCTCGTGAAGCACAGCCACAGTGCATGATTAAAAAATGAGTTGGGGATCCAAATAGGGATTGAGCAGCATTTGGGTTAGTGGCTCTGCAGTGCACTAGTTGTTGCCATGCAGACCTTCAAAACTTTTTTTTTTGCTCAAATAAAAGTGAAATTACATATATATATATATATATATATATATATATATATATATATATATATATATATATATATATATATATATATATATATACACATTCCCAAGCCCAACATTACAAAAGCAAAACACACCAAAGCAGACTGGCATAAAAAAAAAACTAAATATATTACAGTGAAGGGCTCTCATTCTTGCTTTTTTTTTTTACTTTATTTAATTTAAATTGACTCCATAAAACTCCCTGAATCTAAAACACATAAACGACTTTATGAATGTGTGAGTATTGAGAAATGTAGTGAGTACAAAAATAGAGGGTTTTTTATGCAGTGATTAAAAGTTTAGGTAAAAAAAATCGATAATTAGCACTACTAGTTTTAAATAAACCCAACTCTGTGGTCCTGTGTCACTAAGCCAGCTTTTACAATAAACCTTTATTAATAACAATGTATAACAAATAGGGCTGTCAAAATTAATAAAGTTAATAACGCATTTACGCAAATTTATTTTAAAGACAAGCAGTTTATTAACGCACGATTAAAGCAGCGTGCATTTCTGTTTGATCATTGTTTATTAAAAATAATAATTCATAAATATAAAAGAAGGGAAATTAAAACCTTCAATGCAACACACATTTATTCATGATGTCCTTTTCTCAAATTAAACAAAAAAACTAAATTTTTATTCACTAAACGTTTACTTTACTGATGCGCCAAATCAGCCATAATTAATCAGAAACATTTGCAAGAATATTTTGTCTTCATGCTGTATGTAAGTTTGGTTTAACTAATTGATTAGAGTTAAAACTTAAAAAAAAAGTAATTTAAGGTACATTTGGAACAGAATATCTATTGTGATTAAGAGTTAACTCATGACGATCATGTGATTAATTTGTGATAAAATATTTTAATCGATTGACAACCCTAATTAAAAGTCTTTATATGCTGTATAATTTTGACTTTTTTTCACAGGAAAGAGGAGGACCAAACATGTTCCAGCATAATGCCCCTGTGCATGAAGACATGGCTTTCGAAGTCTGATGTGGAAAAACTTGATTGTCTAGCACAGAGCCATGACCTCAACCACCACTGCACACCTTTGGGATGAACTGGAACAATAACTTTGCACCATGCCTTGTCCAGCCCAACCTTTGCTGCTTTGTGGCTGAATGAGCACAAATCCCCACAATCATAGACTACAAAAATGAGAGGAAACCCTTCCCAGATGTTCAGAGGCTGTTATACCAACAAAGGAAGAAAAAATCAATTACATTACATTACATTACATTATGGTGTCCACATAACTCTGGTCCTATAGTGCATCTATCTAGACATATAGAGTACTCATACAAAGTCTATTTGTTATGGCTATGATTGTAAACACTTAACAATTGCTAACACTGCCTCCTCCAGAGGCTGATTTTATGGATGGATTATCTGTGTGGTTTAGACAAGACTAATAGTCATGTGTTTGCAGTCAAGCTCTGGGTCACCTCTCAGCCATATAGCACTTTTCTATCCTAAAATAAAATTCCTGTTACTACACGGAACCAGAGGAACTAAAGGAATTTGGTACTGAGATTAGAGCTACTCTTGAAGAAGATAACAGTTCCCTGTGGACCAATTACTTGTTGGGAGACTGAGTTTGTTTATGAGCATATGAACTGGGGCTCATCTTATTTCATCACATAAGTGAAAGAACACATGATATAAAGCTACTGCTTCTTACTGAAAGATTGAAATATATTAGAAACAGACGATTCAATTTGACTGAGAGAAATGCAATAATTCTGTGATTGGGATATGTTGCACTGATATTACATTTGTAAAATGTAAATGTAATACTTGGTGAATGACACATTTCATGTATGTAAAGTGGCATTAACAACGTTATACATGTATGTTTCATAAAAATGACTTTGTCTGTCATAGCCAATTATACCTATATACAAACATATTTCAGAAACAATTACATTGTTTGTATTAATCTATGAATCAATTTAACATCTCTTTCTTGAAACATATTTTTTCCGTGATTCATTAATAATTACTTATGAGAATTCGTCATTTTATCTCAACATGACCTTCAAACCAGTGTTCCACAAATAACAAGTTGCATAGTCCAAATTCACTAATATTATAGGGAAACATTCTGATTATTTTATTCAAATTCTTTTCTACAGTATTAATGTGATATTACCTGCCACAATTACTTTGAATATGCAAACCTGTTACTAGAAATTGATTTTGTACATTTAGAGTAAATAATTTGAATGTTTTTTTTTTTTTTATCTCATGCACTAGCCATTGATTCCTATTAAGTCATGATTTGTGTGTTTGCTATTTCAAAACTCAACCTCTGCAAATTTTATTGAGCAAAGTATGGGGCTGCAAAATGCAATTTTTAATAGTTAAATGTTTTATCAGACAGTTAAAAAAACTGAATTCAGTACGAAGCCCTAAAAACTAAACGGCAGCCCAAATGAAGAATTGCTCAGAGAACATTATGGAGAATAGATACAAGTTAAATCCAGTTCTGTAGATCATATTATATAGTGAAATGTCTTAAAGCTCTAATCTGCACCACCAAATGGCTTGTATTTAGCAACTGGAAGTCAGATCAAAGCAATACCAGGTGATGTGTGTGGGTGTGTGTGTGATCGTTACATGCGTATGATCTCATCTCTACGTTCCCTCTGAAACAATGCCACCAGGGGTGTACTGTCAGTGTTCTATGTGTATGTGTGTGTACCCGTACGAGTGTGTGTGTCAGAGCAGACCGGTGGCGCAGAACAGTATTCCTCATAAAAACCCGAGCGGTGTTTGAGCGCTTAGCAACCGGCCCCAGTGGCCCAGCTCCCCCGAGAGTCTGATGCTCGGGCTTAGACACATTCATTAGCCAGGAGGGAATCTTGGGCTGCCTTAAATATTCATGCTGTTTACAGGAACAAAAGCCGCCATTAATGAATAAAGGCTCATTAGAGCATTGTCTATTGCACCAGCCCCAGTGGAGATCTGGAGTTTGTTTGTGCAGCGAGACTCTGCTCATCTGTAATAATCATATCCGGGAAGAGAAGTTGTGAACACTTAGTTCTGATGAGATTGAATTTTATCCTCAGGACTGTGAGTGCAGGTATTGATTTTTCCATGCGGTGTGAATTGGAGGAGTGTGGCTATTTCAGTCACTGGTGTGGCTGTAGTTTGGCTGCATTAGAAGGTGATGGTTAGTGTAAATAGACTCTCGTTTTCTGTGTTACTCACACACACACACACACACAGATGGACACACACATACACACACTCACACACACATGCGTTGTTTACCTCGTTTTTTCTTTTTTATTTCTTTCTTCATTTGTGTTTCCTTTTGACAGCTTGCATGCAAATGGGCCAGGTAATGAGGAAGGAGATAGCAGGCACAGACAAGACAAAAAGATAGGAGCAGGGAGAGAGGAAGAAAGATTGAGAGAAAGAGAGAGAGAGAGAGAGAGAGAGAGAGAGAGAGAGAGAGAGAGAGAGACAACACAGTAGAGGAGAGAAGGACAGAGACATAGGTAGAGGAAATGGAGAGAAGACAGGAAAGGGAGAGTTGGAGAGAGGAAAAACATAGAAAGGGAGAGAGAAAGGGAAGAGTGAGAGGAAGGTTCGTAAAAGCAGGAGCCTTTGCCTCTTTGTTCTCCCACCTGCATCTGTTGAAGCGTGGCGGGGAGACGCAGTGCTTGTCATGTGAGTGACAGATATTGAGGATAATTGTCTGCTCTCGTTGCCTGGCTGTGCTGTGAGCACGGAGCTGAGTTAAGCAGCAGTCAGGCACAGGAGGAGAGGTGAAGAGAGAGGAGAGGTGGGGAAAGAGGGAGGAGAGAGGGAGAGAAGAAGGGAGGAACACATCTAGAGGTTCAAGGGGAAAAAAACCTCTGCAGTTATTGCCTCTCACGTATTTTTCACAGATACACAAGTGAGAGTTTTTTTTCCCTCTCTCTCTTTTTTTCTTACCTTGACAATCACTAGGAAAAAAACATTTTCTCAATTTTTATCTTTTTATCCTGAATAACTCAGCTAATCAACCTCAGAACTGTCCATAAAAATAATTGATTTAAACAACATAATGTAAAAAACAACTGCCTGCTTAAATTGCACCATACATTTTAACAGTCATGGAAAGCAGATTATGAATGCAATTAGGACTTTTATAGTATTATGCATTCATAAGCCAGATTCTAAGGGGAAAAAAGAGCAAAAAAAGACACATGGTTTGAGTTGCCTCAGCCGTTAATCCTCGGAGAGAACAGGTCTAAGTTTGTAAAGCTGTATACCTTGAGGGGGGCTGGGTGCATGCTGGAGACCTGTTTTTTTTTCCAAAAGTCCAGCAGAGGAATGGGTAGAAAAGCACAGCGACCTTTACTTTCCCCCTCCCCAGGTCAGGAGACAGCTTTCTCTCTCTCTCTCTCTCTCTCTCTCTCTCTCTCTCTCTCTCTCTCTCTCTCTCCCTATTTCACACACACACACACACACACACACACACACACACACACACACACACACACACATACATACACACACGGACACACGCACACACACACACTCTGGGAATAATAGAAAAAAGACCCTTGTGCTGCCAAAGGAAACAGTGAGGCATTTTTTTCAGTGCTCTGCAGAGTTTAGTGGAACTTGAGCGAGCTCCAGCTCCGTTCCTTGGTAACACTGTTGTAAGCTGAGGCCCGAGCTAGACGAGGCCCCTCTCCATCACTTCTCATGGGGCCAGTGGGGTAAAGGATGAGAAAATAGTTCCAATAGCAGAAAAATCCACAGGCCTCCATCCGTGGAAAAGAATTCTTCATTTCTTAGAAGAGGCAAAAAAAAGTTCTAGGCTGTTCATCCCTGTAATATTTTATTGCAGACAAAAGTGCACTCCATAAAAATGAACTGTGTCAGACTGTTCCATGTTGTTGAACTGTGTCTCATCTCAGCCTTCGGTCATTCTCTAATTAAAGGCATGTTGTTTTACTTGTCCATTTGGTATTCATCAGTTTAGTTTTTTTTTTCCACTGAAGTTTTCACTCTTTGTCTGTTTTGGATTCTCTTTGCATCACTGTACTAATGCCAAATGATCTTGATTGTAAAAATATACAAAATACATAACATTTCAGTAGAAGAATTTTGGCAATGAAAATGGGGATTTCTGCCAGTAACCTCTTTAAGAAACAATTAATATCTGGTAACCAGGCTTTTTTTTCTTTCTGCAAAAATCATACTTGGTAAATAAGCAGCCAAAAGAACAAACACAGTGGCCAGCCTGCCTGAAGCTCTGCAAGTTAAGTCTAATTTCCTCACACAGAAAATGTAAAAAAAAAAAAAAGAAAAACGTCTAATCAATTTTGTTCATCATCAGATACCAGCTTTCAAAATGTAAGCTATGCTTTTCAATAACATTGAATTTTCCAAATCAAACTTTTTTTGAGACGTGCAAAAAGATACATTGTTCGGTATGGGAAAATGTGTAGCGCTTAGTCTAAAATGTCAAAATGCCACCATGTTAAAGGTTCTCCCAGGTTGCAGAATTCTGGGAAATTTAAAGGAAATTTCTAAAATATTGTTTTGATACTGTTTTCTTAAAATATGCATCAAAACAAAGTACCAGTAGTGTCCTTATACAAATGATTAGTACTAAATGATTGTGGGTTATCATACCATTCATTATTCATACCACTTTTCCTCCTGGTCTTCCTATCTCTATCCAGTTCCTTGACCTCATTTTCGTCAGTCCCTTGGTACAAAGGAATTGGCACCATTTATGAATTCATGCCCAGATTGCAATGTTGCAATGAAGACGTCACAGGGCAATGGGCGAGACGTTTTGGTCAGGCTCAGGGCAGACTTGAATTGCGAACTGGGGGGGTTGGCGATGGTTTAAAGGGTAAATCTGGTGACAAATGGATTGGGAAGAGCATCGCTGTGCGCCAGAGATAAGAAGCCATCCTCCGTAATAGAATGGAGAGGCCTTGTCTATCAGCCCATTTGAGCCCATTCCTACATGCCTCTGCCTTTCATTAGCGTGCACTGTGAATGGTGGAGCAGAATGAAAATTGCTACTTACCCCTCGATTACAGGATTGAAAGGTAGCTGTCAAAGAGGCTGGATGTAACAGGGGAGTGAGGATTTCGGGTATGGGGGGTGGAGTGTGTGTGTGTGTGTGTGTGTGTGTCACTATTTTTAACCCATTTTTGTCGAATTGTGCTGGAGGCGGTGGATGATGCACAGTGCATATGCTTTTTTTTTTCTTTTCTAAAACATTTCTTTTCAGTATTCTCTTTAATCGAAGTGAATTGATTTACCTTGAACAAGCAATCCATATGTTGCTGCAGTGTAGACCCTGAAGAAGAAGTAGAAGGAGAAGCCTTTCCTTTGTCACAACTACGTTATAGTTCAGTAAGATTTGTGTAAGGGAAAAATCTTGCACAAGCTTTATGTTTCCAGTGACTTTTACACATGCTTTTGGTTGTGGGAACTTACAGGTTTTACAGAATAGCACTGGTCAGTAAAGGCGATGATAAACTCTCCGAGTGTGTCCACCATCAGTCCTGCACTTCCATTCTGGGCTTGTGGAGTCTGGATCAATAGTACTGCGGAAATGGAGAGAGGAGCAACACAGCAGGGTTCTGCACAACGGGGCATAGAAGAAAGAAAAATACATCTTAATGTCTATACAGAGAGAAAGACTTGTTAATCAAAGCCGTGACTGTGGTTTTCTATGCCAGACTTTTTTCAACACCTCATGCTCTTAGATTACTAACACATCTATGCTTACACAAATTATATGAGACTATCAGTTTAATTAAGAATTTTACTCTTGTTCCAAGTTTTCCCAGGGCACTGAGCTACATTCTGTCTGTGGCCCCCTACCCGTACTATATACAAGCACAGCCAGACTAACAAAAACAATCATATATATATATATATATATATATATATATATATATATATATATATATATATATATATATATATATACACATACATATTTTTTATATATGCTTTTTTCCACACCCCTCCTCCACCGCTTCACCGTGTTGCTGATTGACTGAATAAACACGTAGAGAGGAAGGGTTACAATTTCAAAACTAATTGCTTTCAGGTTTGAATAAAAGCAGTGAATCATAGACGCAAATGAAATAAAGGACGGAAATTGTAGCTAAAAGAACATAAATATATTAAAGAAAACCAATGATCAATTACCACACACATTAATTAGGAGAATACAGTATATTATCAACAATACAAAAAATAGAGCACGGTTATTCTGTCAAAATCAAACCCTAAGCCTAATATAGTTTATTTCCCATACTGTCAAGAAAATGTATTCAAAGCCAGATTACTCCTGTGGGAATTTTTTTAAGGGAGTAACGTTATTATATTTACATACCAACCTTGATTTAAAAGCTAGCATTACCTACTACATAAACTAATGCTTATTCTGCTTCATGTAAGGTTAATTGGCTTAAAACGAACACACAAACAAACCTACTCTTTTAAACGTTATTTTAATATAATAAGTAAAGCCTAAAAAATATATTTATATATTGTAATATATATTATATATTGTAATATATATTATATTATATTTATATATAATATCTTATTTTTATTATATGAAAATATATATATAAAATATATATACAGTAGCTTCAGATTCTAGTCCCTGTTAAATAGCTAGTTCACAAACCTACAGAATTGGATAGATTTATTTTTTTAAATCTGAGTGAATATCAATTCAACACCTCATCAACAGCAACACCTTTGTTGTGATATTGCATTAGAAATCATTATGTAAAATAATTTTTAACCTCTTTAGACTGGAATTGCTCTTACAAACGTGGCATATAGAATTTCAGAAGATTAAAAGCACTTTTCTGCTTCTTCAGTTTACAGAGGGGAAAAAAAGACCTATTTAGGGTATAATCTTGTTTCAAAGTGGAGATGGGCTGCAAGACAGGGCTCGGGGATTGATTATAGCCAAATGGTTCCTGTAAAATGCCTGATTGCTTAGGAGGTTAAAATGGTGAATCTGAGGCAGGCAGGAATTTCGGCAACTTAACGCGAGCTTTTTGATCTGGCAGAAATCGTAGTGCAGGCCCCGTCTAATGTCTCCCGCTTTTTTGAAACAATACTCCTGTGTCTGATCGTGTTGATCTCCCCACGGTGACCCCTGACCTCTCAAGATGCTGTCGAGAGGGGAACAGAGGAATGTGGGGGAACTCAGATTCCCTCTCTCTCTCTCTCTCTCTCTCTCTCTCTCTCTCTCTCTCTCTCTCTCTCTCTTTCTTTCTCTTTCTCTTTTCCAAGCTGTGATTTCATCTCAGCCATTGAAAATGGCCCACATGTGCAAGCAATTATAAATCGCTATGCAATCACGAAAAAGAGGCATTTAAAAAAAAAAAAAAGAACAAAAAAATTACATAGACTCACATAAACTGAAATGAACATATACGTCCAAAGAGCTGGAGGTATTTAAGAATTTAAGCGAAATCAAATTTGACTCAACCTTTTTAAAAGGTATGCTCTGTGCTTTTTAATGGTTGTCTGGACATGATTTTTTTGCTGTGCTTGCACATTTAACAAATATACTTTGGCTGGATAATATGGAATACAGTTTTACTTTACTTGCAAACATTTATTTTTGTCCAGGCAGCAGAGTGTTCAAGATGAAGCTTGTCCATTTTTTGCAGGAGACAAGATGCTTTTAGTTTGGATCTGGAGGGTTTTATTAAGGCCTGAAGGCTTTCTATACCTCTTACACAATCACACAGACCGCTCTGAGATGCTTACAGAAGCTCATTTCATGCAAATCCTATTAGCTACCTTAAGTGACCATGATCTCAATTATCTGTCTAACCTATAAATAGAGGTCTAAATATACTTAGTGTATGTAATTTGTAATGTTTACTGCAACCTGTCATGCATTTTTGACAGACTGTAAAGTATAATAGTTCTGACACTGCACA
Organism: Silurus meridionalis; assembly: GCF_014805685.1. NCBI lineage: Eukaryota > Metazoa > Chordata > Actinopteri > Siluriformes > Siluridae > Silurus > Silurus meridionalis. The sequence goes on along the minus strand of NC_060894.1, from coordinate 11,022,175 downwards.
CATACACACACTTACTCTACCTACAGGAGGGTTGGTGTACTTTTATGTAGTACACATTTATTGTTCTGATACTGATTCATCACATATTTAAATAAACCAAAGTTTTGCAAGACTTTACCCAAAGGGTTTCTGTGTGTGTGAGAATAAACATCTCTCACTCATATTCTTCAGCTTCCTTAATATATTTTCATGTTTTTCCTTTCTCTTTTAAAATACATTCTAAAATAAATCTCTGTATTTTTTTCCCTCAAGTATGGTTTCTACATGACTCAAGCAATTATGTTTTTTTTACCCCATGCTAGAATTCAGGAAGTAGCCACAGATATTTATGATTGCATGACACACTATTATGTACAAGAATATAAAATGTAATACCCATCTTTTTCTCCTGTTTGTACTGACTCTGGCTCAAGCTTGTGTAACCTAATTCTGCAGCAGGTGTGCTTATGTCTTGTCTTTGACTGCTACAGGTCCATATTTTCTCCTGCTATAGTTCACTTCATACGATTCCTTTACCGATTTCTGAACTCTTCACGAGCCGAATCAGGTGTGTTGGAGTATTCGAAACTCACACCAGGGGAATTTCTCAGCTGCTCAACTTTTATAGTGTTCTCTTCTTCGTCTGACTAATCGAAACCATATGCATTTTTTAAAATGTCCTCGTACAAAATGCCTTCTGTTAAATTCTTCATGGTTTTACAACACAAGACAGGTAGATCCAGTACTTAAACTGCAGCTGAATTCTCCCTTCTGGTTATTTGCAGCCAAACGTTTGCTGAGACGAGTATTTCTACAGGATTAACAACAGCCAGTGAAGTTCCTTCCAAACATGTTCCAATGTTTGGTGTTTGCCTTCAGTTTGATGGACAAAAAGAAAGTAGCCTGGCTGTGTGCCAAATGGACAAATAGCACCCTGAATGGGGAAAAGAAATTCCAGCCTATAACCCAAATTGCATTTCCTTTCCATTTTATTATGCTGCATTTAACACAAGGAAGTTACGCAGAAACTCTGCCCAATTGGTATCTGTGTTGAGATTACTAGTGTATAAATAAAGATATTCTCTCATGAACAAACTTACATCATGTCCTTCTTGGTACTTATGCAACGAAGTCTGGAGGCAGGCCAGCAAGTGGGAGAAGCGGACCGCCAGACAGGCCCACGATCTGACAACACCCTCCCAACCCCTTCTGAAATCTTTATTTACAACAATCTTCCCTCCACCACGTCTACCATCACCAGATTTACTCCACATCCAAGGCAATAAAACGCCCACGTTGCACCTTAAATCGAGGATCCCATCAGAAGCAAGGAGCTTATACTCTTAAAGCTTTCTGTGACTAGTTGATTATAAATATACTCTAGAGATACTCCACTCTAGAAATCACACAATATGAGTGTTAAAGCTAATAGAGTTAGTGTAAGCTATTAAAAATTAATTTACAGACAAGCTTAATTTTCATTCGAAATATTATTTTATGCAAATATTTCCTACTATATATTATTTTTTATATAATGTATATTATTAAATGTCATCCCTTTTTAAATCTGCAGAAAGATATCATACATTAAAAACATTTGGGTATACATACTAGCACATGGTGCCTTTAATTAATTATTAAATCTTTTTATATATTATGATCATAATATTCATGCCATGGTCCTTTCATAACACGTTCCAGGAGTATTTCTTCAAACAAAGTGCCTTTTTATTTTACCATAACAAATAATTGATTCCCTGACACCACAGTCCCTGCACACCTTCAGGTCATGACCTTGTAGAAAAAATGGAAATGAGGAGCGCGTTGTCAGAGTCAGCAGGAGAATTGGTGTGTGTGTGTGTGTGTGTTTGTGTGTGCAAAGTTTAAAGCAAAGAACTTGCGTTTATGTGTCTTGCCACTTTTGTGTGTTGATTCTGGCAACCCTCAACCCCCAGTACGTTTTTTTCTTCAAAACTTTTTTTCGTCTTTTACATCTGTTTTAATGAGGAACGCCAACCAAGATTTTTTTTTTTTTTAGATCTAAATAGAGTAACCAGTAATATTATTCCCTGTTAGAAAAGTGAAGAATAAGAAGTATGTAAAAAAAAATATAAAACATTAAGATTATACAAAATGGATTAAATTCCAAATAATCAGTTTTGTAAGAAAATAATTATATCTTATATGTCATCTAATATTTGACATTAGACATACTGCCTTTAAATGATTATCAAAATTTGCACTTGACAAAAATTACCAGCCGCTCTATAAATTAGAAAGCTTTATCAGAAAACATGATGTGGATAGTAGCATATGGGATTGTTTTTTTTTTTTTTTTTTCTTTTTTTTGGATTCCCTACAGTAACCTCCTTCCCACTGCCCCATGCTGAGAGCTGCTTGACTTCCAGCTATGGGTTCCACATGTAGCACTCATGAAGAGCCCTTGTCCCTCTCTGTTGGAGACACCAGCAGCTCTAGTGCAAAGCTCTCTTATAATTCAACAGCAAGCTGTTACACCTACGCCCCCTGTTGTTGCCAAAAGTGCCCTGGCTTTACTGTGTGTGTGTGTGTGTGTGTGTGTGTGTGTGTGTGTGTGTGTGTGTGTGTGTCAGAGCCTGTATGTGAGGCATTCTCGACAAGGAATGTGTGTGGAACCTGTGCCGGCTGTGTCACAGGAGCCAGCAGAGAAAATGATGATGAAATTGGAGACTCTTGGCTTGGGCTGAGGCGGCCCTGCAGTGATCATATTAGTAGCTGCAAGCATCGATCGGTTCTAGCACTTACATTTCAAGCGTGACAAAACTGGGGGCAAATTAATTGTTCTCCAGAATATTAGGCATCAGAGTACATTAATCCTTTCCCGAGCCGCACACCACATGAATACTAATAGACTCGCCCAGACGCCTTTCCTCGCCTGCCTCGGCTCCATTCATTTCTCTATCGCTTGCCTTTTTGTTTCAGCTATGAGCTGCTACTGGTTTTTTCTTCTTCTTCTTTTTTTTTTTTTTTATTTTCAGTCCACATTGTTGTGCGCTGCTTCCTTTGTCTTCAAACTGACATGCACAGCCAGTGGAGTTCATTAATATTCATCTGTCTTCCATTTATGTACTCTGTAATTCCAACATGCTCCAGCAATTATTAAGTTATTTAAAAATAATGACATACTACAATTGGTTATAGGGGTTTAAAATGTCCAAAGATTATTTATGATCTATTTTAAAAGCTATTTTTTAATTTATAAAGAAAGAAAGCAGAAAAAACAATCCGTTCCATTCATATAGGCTACCTAGTCCGGTGCTATGCCTCTGAATAGACAAAATACTTCCTCCATAAACAATTTTCCACAGGTGTTTCTACTGCAAATGGAACTCGGTGCTCCCACGCACACAGAAATCTGCTACAACACAGCACAGCAAATTGGGTGTAGTCGCCTATGAACGAAGCTTTAACCATTCATGCCTGTTCCTGTCACATGACTAAACACTCTGAATGTTCCAAAAATGGTACTTCATTCAAACAACAAAGACTATCAGACCATTTCATGACCACACTCACCATTTTTAGCACTGGCTAAAGGATATGAATGTCAATTCATGGGACCAAAATAAATAAATTACATCTGGTTTAAGACAAAATGTGAAAACCAATGTTACAGCAAATAATTTTCGTTTTATACTAAACGCACCTAAAATAGCTATCGTTTGACTACCTGGCAAACTTGTAGGCATTGAAATTTTTCAAATTTGCTTGGCATAAGTAAAAAAATTAGAGACTTCTATTTGCTTCTGTTTATTCAGGTAGCAGCTAGTTATAATTACACATTTCTGATAGCAGTGAAATGTGAAAACTACCAACATACCCAAATTTCCAGTTTATTGATAACTGCGTTTGCTTCATTTTGTTCCACTGTGTTGGGTGAAGTGCTCTATGCGCTGAATAGGTTTGGTTAAAGGTCAAAGAAGTTATTGCTTTTTAGGAAAGCCACAAATAGTTAAGATGTGCAATCACTGTTAAGAAAACACAGAGACAAAATACCATGTAAGAGAAAAAAATCCCAAAGGAAGCATTTCACAAAAAAAAAGCACTGGCAACAAATCAAAAATCAAAAAACCCTGAAAGAAAAAGGAGCATTATGAAGAGATGGTGTATTTTCTATTTTACAGTTTGTTTTAAATTTTATTAGGAATTTATAGATTTGTTACATTTGATATTTGATACTTGTGTGTGTGTAACATGCAGTTAAAGCTCAGTCTAATAAATAGTTCTATGAAAAAATTATTCTATGCAATAAATGAATAGTAAACATTGACACACTTTATCCTTAACTGTAAAGTTATTGGTTTTACATGCAAAACCAAATAAAATCTAAGAGAATCTTAAAAAAAAAAATATTAATAATAAAATGCAATTTAGTGATCTAAAATAATCCAAAGAAATCTTTAGCATTGTCTTGTTGCAGCATGCCATTTTATTATATGTTGCAGCATGCCATTTTATTATATATATATATATATATATATATATATATATATATATATATATATATATATATGCATAATTTGTGATTCTAATAAACAAAACATTTGGCAGAGACATTTTTTACCAATAGTTTGTATTAAATATCGTCAGTTATTCTCGGAGGAATATTTGTTTAACATCCTGACCTTTTAATCAGTTGGTATTATTTTCCATACAGCTGCAAAAGTGTTGTCATTTATTTTAACTTTATTTTTAATTTTTTGCATAATATCAATTAACAATAAACACAACTAATTAAAAGTTAATTCAACAAAAAATATGTTTAAAAATTTTTTTTTAAAAGGACAACATTCGTTCCATGGGGTGTTTTGAATTAAAAGTGCATGGATTTGTGTGAAACACACCAGTGAAAATATTAAACATGTGTGTTTTTTTTCCACATAGGCAAGCTCAGCCAGTCCAAACACAAGGAGCTGGAGTCAAATTTCACCTCCACCTTTTCCCTCGCTGCTCCACTCAGTAAGGTAGATGCCACCCCCCAGAAAAAGTACACAAAACTAATTCCAGTTTGAAAAATCTCTCTTTAAAAACCCCAGAAAGGATTGAATTAAAATTCCAAGACGAGTTGGAAGGAATAAAGAGATTTTGGGTTTTCAAAAACTGGCCCCTGCTTCCTTAAAAAGCATTTTAAGTGATCAAAGTGCCATATGAGGCAGCCATTGGCAGTATAGAGTTACCCTAATGGTTGCCATGTGCTACTTCTGATGGGCAGGTCCAAGAAGGTCTTGCGCGTGTCAGACAATGACGGTTGTAAAAAGTAAAAAAAAAGTTTTTGTAAAAGTGTGAAGGAAAGACATTGTGAGATCACAGCATATGCCTTGGGGGAAAGAATAAAATGTTACATTTATACAGAACTTTCCCCAAACCTCTATGATGCTTCAGAAACCTACAAATACAAGCAAAACAATTGCTTATGTGCAGATAATAAATTTTGATAATCTACTTTAATAATTAACTTTAAACATAGTAATCATAAGAATGAGCTAACACGCTTTTTAAACTGAATAAAAAGGTTGGTATTGCTATAGTATATTTAAGAACGTCACATGACTATCCGTTCAATTTTGTCCAGAACTGAGCAACACAAGGAGACAGCTGTCCTTAAACTGCCTTGTGAACGGAGCAGGCTTTGTCTTGGAAATGCAAAAACACTGCCCGAAAAGGCTGTCTACCCCATCCATATGATGGTAAATCATATAACGAATTATTGGCACATGCCTTCAGCAAAGACAAATGTAATGCTGGACATAAACAGACAGACTGTGCACAAGTATTGAAACAACTCCAGATTTCTCAAGAGCATCCATGCACCCACGTTTTTTTTTTTGTTTTTTTTCCTTAGCTGGGTGAAGCCGGCTCTCCTTCACTCGCGTGGCTCCAAACAGTTAATTACTGATGCGTGGCTCCTCCACTCCTGCTGAACTGCAGGAGATGTAAGTGACAATAAAAGTCAAACACTCGGCGGTTGCCTGAGCCCCGGTTGGTTATTAGTATGTAAATGAAATCATCACAGCTGCTCGGTTCGCACTCGGCTCGAGTGGGGGGAGAAAGGGAGTGTACGGGGGCCGCATTCTGATGCTTGTTTCTGGTGGGAGCTGCCTACCACCAAAGTAGCAGCCACATGAGAGAATGTGCAAAAAAGAAGAAGAAAGTCCCAAATAGATACAAACATTATATGTCCATGTGTGGTGTATTAGATTAGCCGGACTGCTTGACTTGAGCCAAAAGTTTCTGCCCAACCACTCCAAGCTAAATGCCGCACAATATTTTTAATAACCTTGTAATTAAAGGTTTATAACAGAAAATCACTTGCACACAGACATTTCAGCCGAATAACTGAGATCTGAAAAAGACTTGAACTCAGAAGCCTCATTCAAAAACTAGACAAAAAGATCACCTCTACTTTTTCCAAGGTCAGGATAATGAGAAAATTGATTATTTTCACCCAATGCAATAAATAAACACATTCTCCAGCAAAGAAGCGAATGATTATTATTATTTTTTGCAGTTAAGCAAAACACAGGGCGCAAGTTAAATGCTGCCAAATTTCAGATTGAAATTGTTTCCATATCTGCTCCCCGTACACAGTGCCCATCTGCTCTTCGCTTCTGTGAGTACTGCGACAGCCAGTAATAACACATGAGTAATTCTGTCCTAACATGGCAATAAAACATGCTGTTTTTCCCCTCACTTCCATCAGGGTTACATGCTTCGATCTCGAGTGATAAAGTGAAAAAATCGAGTTTTTGGATTGTTTACTTGAGAAATTTTAATTAGGCTCTCTCTCAACGCTTTTAAATGCCGGATCATTTTAACAAATGAGAAAAGCGCTGGTGTAGTTATTATCAGTTATTATCTGTTTATGACCATAAAGCTGCTTTTCAATTGAAAACAGTTTGGCCTTGAAATTAATAAGTAATTTACAACAAGGCCAGAATAGAAGTATACCAACATGGCTTTCTTTTTTTGCCTGATCTTAAAACTATACTTACTTTAAAGGTAGTTTTTTTTCTTTTCTTTTTTTTCTCTTTTAGATAAGGTTGGCTTTGGTTCTTTTTGAAGTTGTGTGAATGTATCCAGCGTTATCGATATAGTAATTTACAATTTCCTGGTTAAAATAACATTTTACATTTGGACATATATAAAACTCCTCAAAAACATCAGTATGCAGTGTTTATTAGCCACATTAGCATGCTGAACTGAGGTATATTCTGCCCCCCCACCCCCGGCCCCTTTTTTCCCCTCTAAAAATTCCACAATTTCAACTGCATAAAATTTGATTCGATCTTTGGTCACATTTGGCATGCATGTGGAGCTGCCTTTCATTTCTGCACCAACAGTGTGAAAGTACACCATGCAGGAATGTGTTATTTGCATAAAATATTACTACTAGTACTACTACTATAGTACTTAACTACTGCTAATAATAGTAGTAATAATAATAATAATAATAATTACATATTCAAAAATATCTAAATACTATAATGACCTTGATATGCATGACCCTTATGTACAAAGGTAGAAGGCATTTTTTTAAATAAAATATTGTAATTATCAAATGCAACAAACACTTTATTTGTTTATGGCTCAGGCTTATGAGGGGGTTAGAGAGTGAGCGCTGTTTATTCAACTCACCTTCCCCCTTCCTTCTCTCTTCCTCCCTCTGTGATTAAAAAACATAATCAGCATCTTATTATCCCTGATTTGCATGGTAACAGCATGAATATTATGATGCTGTTTCTGAGGGTAGGGGGAACTTAATGAATGCGACAGCCTCTTCTGTTGAACTAATTTTTGCCTCATCCATATTCAGGCAGCTCTTAGGGCAGACGGCAGTTAAAGTTTCCGAGCGAAAGTAAAGATGAGTCAAAGGCTCTGATTCTCTCATTAAAACATCTAGTCTAATGCCATGACTGTCACAGGTGACTTCAGATTTTAGAAAAAAAACCCTACCTGGTCATGCTGTGTAAAGTAATTGCTGCAAAACTGCAGCATGTTTTTTCATTTCCTTTTTATTTTTTATTTTAGACAAGGTTGGCTTGAAGGTTTTGCTTGCTCTGTTGCCAGTAATATACTTTAAATCACCGTTTGGAAATTTTGATTATGGGATTACTCTCTAATTATGGATTCCATGCCAGTATGTTTCACTGAATTTTAAATTATGCATGTTAGTACACATAACCCGTGTGGCAACTCAGCCTCCTTTTTGACAGTTATCACTTATGATGGCATACAGTGGCTTCTTGTGTTTGAACAAACCACTGACACCTATCAACCCGTTCTCTGCGAGCATGTGTCGCCGTGCTCCATTTACTTTCAGCCGATTCCAAAGATAGTCGAAATTTTAATAGGCGAAAGCTGCACTGTGCGGATGCTGCCAACTTTTTGAGAAACAAACGGCTCATCTTGGCATCTCAGATTTTTGGATCTATCCCAGCTCGAGCTGCTGCCATGAGGACTGAGCCACACTTCAGTACAAATGTCCTACCTGTACATAAAATAGGGCCTGACTGGCCAATTCACACTTTTTTCTTATCCACCCCCCACACACACACCTCCCCTTTTCTCCCTAAAATGAGAATTACTACTGGGAGGCTCAGGACAATTTTATGTAGGAGCGGGGAACAAAAATCAATATTTAATTATCTGTGAGCTCTCTGTGTCACTACATCTTTAGATCTGTAGGGTTGCGAGGACAGGGTCACCGGGCCTGTAAGCGAGTCCGTCACTGACAAGGCTGCCACCTCCCAAGGCTCCTATTGGCCTGTCTTAAATCACTACAGGAGTGATGACCGACAAGCCGCTTATACCTCACCTCGTCCGGTACGCTTTTTATTTTTTTATTTTTTTAAAGTCTCCTTCAACAGAGATGGTGCGAGTTCAATAGATTCCTGCATAATAATAAAGATGCAGAAGTGATATACAAGTATGGCTTAAATACCCCATCTAGGGGTAGACTAGAACTCTTACTTTCCTCTACATGCTCTGCTCAGAATGCTTTGATTTTATTATTTAGCCCTAAAAGCTATTAGTAGTAAATTATAACGCTTCCTTCACGTGGTTGAGGGTGGATTTACTTTTCTTTGTCTTCTTTGTGTGTTCTTGTGTTTGGGGCCAAAGGGAGTTTGGCTACATGATATTCTTCAAGATTTCCTCTGTAAATTATATTACTATTTTGGTGTGTAAGGAAAGTTTTCTGCATCTTCATGGATAAATATTTGCAGGTATATAAAAATAAAGTCACATTATAATTATAAATAACAGTCATATGATTTACTTAACTTATTCACATATAGTGAACGTGATTTTATATTCCACACATAGGAAATAAATTGTTCCACACATAATCCTTTTATAGTTTGTTTTCACGTGATTCATTGATTTTTACATTTTTAAACTAATTAATGAATTCATTTAAAAAAAACATTTTTTGTTTATTTTTCACCCACAAGGCATGTGTCATTATTATATTGTGCCTGGCATAACATGGTGGCTGATAAGGGTAACTGAATGCCACTGATCGATCGATCTATCTATCTATCTATCTATCTATCTATCTATCTATCTATCTATCTATCTATCTATCTATCTATCTATCTATCTATCTATCTATCTATCTATCTATCTATCTATCTATCTATCTTTTTTACTTCCTCTCCCTTAGATGAACAGTAGCTTCAGGGTTGACCAGTGAATCTTCCTTCTTCCTTTCCCCCCCTTGCGTGTCCTCTGTGTTTGGTGTTAGAGGACACAGAAGTAGATTCTTCAAGGTACTTCAGTGAGTTTAATGCTAGCACACGGCCAATCGATACACTTCACCAACAAAGCTACAGAGTTAAGGCAGCAAAGGCACAAACACATTAAGCCACAGTCGACACCAATAGAAGTTCGACAAGGACCACTAAAATAATTCTCCACTTTCTCAGGTGAACACTAGGAGTCTTGGTATTCTCCAAATTTCTCACCCTGTATGAGGAATAAAGCATTATTTAAAAAAAAAGATGAAAAAGCTTTTGGACCCATAATAATGGAGCTCATTAGGAACCAATAGTATTTTTCTAACTACTGTTATAATGCTCTCATCAAACTGACTGCAGCTGCTGCCCCATTAAACGGAGAACCGGGGCTAAGGACACAGCCATTTTCTTTTACCATCACTCCAGTGAGCAACGTGGCGCGCTCCTCAGTTAATGCTTACTCTCGCAAGTTCATGTTAAATTGAGTGCCTCATCTTCATTGCTGGCTGTAAGGCCATTGATTTGGCCCTTTTAATCAATTCATTCAATTAGTCATACATTCGTCTATTTGCATGCACTGCCATTCTCCTTGTGTCTCCTTGTGGGTCTCTAGAGATTATTGGCGAAATCATCTGACTCCTGCTGTGAGAAGCAGTGGGAATGATAAACAAAAGTCTATTAACTGTGTGCTGCTATTGAAAGATCATATGGAAATGAACTAATGGGACTGTAAAGCCAAGCTTTATATTAGATCACAGAAAGCAAACAGCATTTCATATATGTATATATATTATATAATGTATAATGTATGTATATATATATATATATATATATATATATATATATATATATATATATATATATATATATATATATATATATATGTATATAGCATCGAGCCTTCTGTACACAAACACATATGAGAATTGCAAATAGTAGCATTGTGTAAATTCACAAAGTGCAGTTAAACATTATCGTAAATAAACAAACAAACAAATAAACAAAGGCTACTGCACATAGTCCTGCCCTTGCCTTTGAGTAAATAACAGTATACACTATTATATAATACAAAAAATAATCAGTATTTATATATACATACACATATAAACATATAAACATATATACACACACACACACACACACACACACATATATGTGTATATTATATGTGTATAATACATATGTATAATATGCATGTGTGTGTGTGTGTGTGTGTGTGTGTGTGTGTGTGTGTGTGTGTGTGTGTATGTATATATATATATATATATATATATATATATATATATATATATATATATATATATATATAATGTGCATATTATACACATGCTTTATATAAAATAGTGATATAAAAATATTAAAATGAATATAATATAATATATGCAAGTATTACTCATATATATGTACACACAATCTACCTTGTACATGTCATCGGTTGCCACCGTTGGATGTAAAGATTATAATCCATCATCATAGCTCAAGATAAAGTATTCAAGGCATTAAACCAAATTTTATGTAATAAACTGAAGAAGGTTTGCTCAGTAATTATGAAGCACTGATTTTATTATTCTGCCTTCTTACATACAAAAAGTCAGCATGATAAATGAGTTAGTGGAGCATGAATGAAATGGTCTTTTGTCAACTATTTAGACTGAATTACATTTATACTTGGATTGCTTCTTGATATGTGTAATGCTCTTAGTTTTATGGAGATATTGGTGTATCTAGAACAAAGCAATAGATAGAAGGGAAGAGAACATGTGTGTATATGTGTGTGCGTGTGTGTCTGTTGGGGGGGTATATGGGAGGTTGCACATTATGTATTCAGCCAACATATCTGAAGCCCATTTAATCAAGCTGTGATGAGGAAAGATGCAGAAAGGATGAGATCGCCCTTCACACTGATAGGGTCTGGCCAGGGCAAGCATCGAGCCAGCCGAGGTCTAAGCAGGCAGACAAGGCACGGCTGAATTTATGGAAATATATTCCACTCTCCTCCTCTTTCTCATTCCTCCCACTTCAGATGCGTCCCTCTGGTGGAATGTACAATGACGGGCCGTTGTTTTAATCTTTGAGGTAGAATACACTGCATGATCTCACATGCATGTATATGAATCCCTGCCTGCACACGAAAGGAAGAAGCCCTATGTGCTAGCACCTCACCTTTCTCATTCGTGACAATATGAAACCTCTATGATTAGTGAATTCTATAAAAAATGGCTACATGTCAGCCAGTGCATTGCTTGTGGGAGTGAAGATAGTTGAATAATAGGCTTCTGTTGTGAAACTGTAAGGAATTTTTAAAGGAATGTAACAAGTGAATGTGACATTTTTTGGCTGTGCTCTAGCTGTCATTTAGTGGCTACGCTCTTTTTTTTTTTTTTCTTTTTGTAACCAACCTTTTCCCACAGGTGAAGGCAAAATATGATTGTGTGAAATGTCCTTCAGATATGCACACATTCATTTTGTTATTTATTACCTGCTACCTTATTCACATAATCTCCATTTCATTTCAAATAAATTTTTTTTTTGATATGTAAGAAATTAACTCATGGAGGTGTGCTGTTATGGGAAAATAATCAACGGAGGGCTGTCTTACAACCAGACAAAAAGAGCTACTGTTACAACAAGGTTGATTCATTTCCTATATCAGCACATCCTTCAGTGTTTTTTTTTTCATCTTATACCACATAAATTTGTCAAGATTTTACCTGTATGATGAATTGTTTTTTTACTGTTCATAAACCAATTTATTTTCAGGACTTCTCAGGACATGGTCATGTTTGGATGCTATAGCTGCAAACGGCCGTTCCAAAGTTAGCATAGCATTCACAGCACCCAGAACTGTAATTAGCAAATCACAGGGTAAACTAAGCACAGTTCATCACCACAGGGCCGCCATTTTCATTCAATTACACCCGAATTTGCAAAATTCATTTACATAATCTTTTCAGTGTAAAAAAAACAGCTTCGACTTCATTTGCAATCTTAGACAGTCAAATAAATGTACAGTTAATCATTGGGAAAAGAAAATGGAATGACCTGGCCTCTGAGACTTTGAAGGGCAGCCAGCCAGAGAGCTAGAGACAGAGAGCGAGAAAGAGGGAGCAGGAGAGACAGCGACAGAGAGAAAGAGAGAGAGAGAGCGAGAGAGAGGTGGGATACTCTCCTCCATTATTCATTAGGACTTGTTAAGCGTCTCAGGCGGCTAAGGTGGATCTCTGCATTATTATGATTCTGCTTTGCTGGCTCCAATAAGACCTCTAACTCCTGCAAGCAGAAGGCCTGTCATCCCCCGTTGACTTTAATTATAATTTCTATTCCCTTGGCTTTCCTCTGCTCTGTGGATTTCAATCATCACACGCACACACACGCACAGACACACACACACACACACACACACACACACACACACACACACACACACACATACACACACTCTGTACTCTGGTAAGATAATAAATAAAGGCACCGCCCCTGCATTGCCATATAGCAACTATAAAGCTTACACTACTAATTGCAACCAAACCATGGCACACCCCTTGCTTTCCACTCACTTTAATATGCACTGTGGGGGATTTTGTGCGTGTGTGTCTTGTGGCATATTGTGTTTCAGTGCAATGAATGCCGAGTTAATTTAATGAGTTAATAAATGTCGATTTAACAGTTTGTTGTAAAATTGTAGGACGATTTTTACACACGTAAAAGAGCGTGTTTTTTTTTTTTTTTTTTTTTTAAATGTAGAGAAAGTTATAAGGAACAACAGCACTAACTGGTGGTAAACCTTTGCTATTACATGTTTCCCCCCTTCAGTTTATCTTGTAGACCAGACCCAAAAACTTTGATCATATTCCTAAAGACTGCGAGGTTAACACATGAACATCTAAACAATTTGGTTCGTCTCAAAGTTTTCTTCCGCATGCTTGATCATTCCTCATATTTTACTTGCTAATGTCACATCTGGCCGGTTCATTCAGGAAATCTAAAATTGCATCTCTACCCGCTGCTCTGTGACAGCATCTATTGTTAAAATTAAGACTGTTTTAAAAATCTATTGAATTAATATCTTTTCACAAAAAAAGTACATGGAGTGTGCTTTTAAAGCTTCATTCTAAAAATATATCATAAATTGTTATTACACCTATACTATATGTATATGTTGCCATGTGACTGTGACAGTCATTGTAGAATAAATCCTTCTCAGTGAGGTTATATAAATATATTATGTTGCATGCATATTTATTCAGTCCCCCTGTGTCAATAGTTTGTCGAATCACCTTTCTGCAATTAAAGCTGCAAGTCTTTTTGGATATGTCTCTACCAGCTTTGCACATCTAGAGACTGTAATCTTTGCCTATTCTTCTTGGCAAAACAGCTTCAGTTGAATCAGATTTGATGGAGAACATCTGTGAAAAGCAGATTTTAAATTTTGCCAAAGATTCTCAGTAGGATTAAGGTCTGGACTTTGACCATTCTAACACATGAATATGCTTTAATCTCGACCATTCCATTGTGGCTCTGGAAGGTGAACCTCTGCCCTAGTCTCAAGTCTTTTGCAGCCTCTAATAGTTTTTCTTCCAGGATTGCCCTATACTGTATTTAGCTCCATCCATCTTCCCATCAACTCCGATCAGCTTCCCTGTCCCTGCTGAAGAAAAGCATCCCCACAGCATGATCCTGCCACCACCATGTTTCACGGTGGGAATGATGTGTTTAAGCTGATGTGCAGTGTTAGGTTTCCGCCACACGTGTTTTGCATGTAGGCCTAAAATTTCAATTTTGGTCACATCTGACCACAGACATCTGACGTGTGTCAAACTGCAAACGGGACTTCTTATTCTTTCTTATCTTATTCTTTTATACCACTGGCTTTCTTCTTGCTACTCTTCCATAATAGCCAGATTGGTGGAGGGCATGACTAGTAGTTGTACTGTGGACAGACTCTACCATCTGAGCTGTGGATCTTTGCAGCTCCTTCAGAGTTACCATGGGCCTTCTGGCTGCTTCTTGGATCAATGATCTTCTGGCCTGTCAGTTTAGGTGGACGGCCATGTCTTGCAGTTGTGCCATTCTCATTCCATTTTTGGATGATGGATTAAACAGTGCTCTGTGAGATGTCCAAAGCTTGGAATATGTTTTTATAACTTAACTCTGCTTTAAACTTCTCCACAACTTTATCCCTGACCTGTCTGGTGTGTTCTTTAGTCTTCATGATGCAGTTTGCTCACAAATGTTCTCTAACAAACCTCTGAGGCCTTCACAGAACAGATGTAATTATACTGGGATTTAAGTACACACAGGTAGACTCTAATTACTAATTAGGTGACTTCTGAAGGCAGTTGATTGCACTGGATTTTATTTAGGGGTATGAGAGTGAAGGGGGATGAATACATATGCACGGCAAACTTTTCAGATTTTTATTTGTAAAAAATATTTAACACCAATGTATAATTTTCATTCCACTTACAATTCTGCTATATTTTTGTGTTAGTCACATCACATAAAATCCCAATAAAATACATTTAAGTTTGTGGTTATAATGTGACAAAATCTGATAATATTCAAGGAGTATGAATAATTTTGCAATGCACAGTATACACATACACTGACCATTTATGGCTTCCCATTAAGCATAAGAATATAACCACCTGCCTAATATTGTGTTGCCCCCTTTTGCTCCCAAACCAGTCATGACTCGTTGAGCATTAACACCATTAACTTCTTCAGCAAATTGAGTTGCAGGAGCTCGTCTGTTGGATCGGACCACATGGTCCAGCCTTTGCTCCCCACGTGCATCAATGAGCCTTCTCCACCCATGACCCTGTCGCCAGTTCACCGCTGTTCCTTTCTTGGACCATTTTTGATAGATACTGACCATTGCAGACCGGGAACAGCCCACAAGTGCTGCAGTTTTGGAGATGCTCTGACCCAGTTGTCTAGCCATCACAATTTCGCCTTTGTCAAATTTACTCAAATCCTTGAAACTGCTCATTTGTCCTGCTTCTAACGAGGACAAAATGAATATATATATATATATATATATATATATATATATATATATAGATAGATAGATAGATAGATAGATAGATAGATAGATAGATAGATAGATAGATAGATAGATAGATAGATCATATCTCTTTATCTATTATAAAGACTCTTTTTATTTTCTGAAGTTTACTCAGGACACCAGCTGTTTTTTTTTTTAACCATATGAAAAGTTTAATTAACAATGTCTCTCTACATTTATTTAAATGTTGAATTATTTATAAAGTGCATAATGTATTCCACATCTGATTTATTTATTTATTTTGTGCAAATACGTGTCTGAGTGCCAGTGTGCATGTGTGTGTGTGTGTATGTGTGTGTGTGAGTTGGGATCTTTAATCTGTAGGAACTCCTATAAAGGTGTATAACATTTTTAAATGGCAATTTTTAACACCACACTGGTTATTGACACAATAGGGTTAAGGAATTCGTATTTAGTTCATACTTAATTAATTCGAATCCCTATTATCTATTTATAAATCACCACTAGGGGGCAATAAAACTTCCTAAATACACACGGGACGCCTTTTAATGTGCACATTTCCTCAGGTCTTTAAAGCAATAGGATCATAGGATCTAGTAAATCTGGTAATAAAAACTAAATGTATTGCAATGGATAATACTGCATGCAATTACATTCATTAAATAGTAAACCCAAATTGCACTACATTGCAAAAGGTAAACTTTTTGGAGGAAAGAAGTCTTAGGCCATCACCAGCTTTGTTGTTTTCAGCAAAAATAAATAAATAAATCTGGCAAAAATCAGTCATCATGAACTGTTTTGGGAAGATAGTCCTGAAGTTCACTGAAGTAATCCTCTGGTATATTATACCAGGTTTATTTAAGCACTTCTCATAGTTGCTGTTGCACACTTGTTTATGTTGTCTTTTATTTATTTCTTTGTTATGGTGACTCCATACTGCCTCTATACTGCCTCTATAATATTTAGATCTGGACACTTAGGCCAGTCCATAACTGTCAGTGTTTTATCAGCTGTTTATCATGCTGTTATCCTGCTTTCCAGAAAGAGTAGCATGATGAATTAAAGCCGGTCTGTACTTTTAAGCATTCATGATCTCATCAGTTTGAACAATATTGCCAACATCACTGACAGAAATGCAGCAACAAACCTGGACCAACCCTCCCCTATGTTTCACTAAAGGCCACAAGTACTGATTCTTTCTCTAACTGTTCCCAATTGACCCAATTAGCAATTGTCCCAAACATTTCAAACCTGTACTCCATAATACACTTTTCCACTGATCTTTATTCCAATCTTTGTAAACTTTGGCATATGTTAGCCTTTTCAGCCTGGTCCCAAAAAAGTGGTTTCTTGGCTGCTACCATTCCACAAAGACCATTCCTAATCAAGTTCCTTTGGACTGAAGAAGGGTCAGCTTCAGATGCTGAGACAGGTCCTAGCTGGACTTCCTCATGTCTTTCTAAGAAGAGACCCTGGGAAACTTCTCAATACATTTTAAAAGTGTTTTTTTTTCGTACTTTATTTATCTCCTGATTTTTCCTTTGGCCTTGCTGATGCAAAAATAAAATGTGATTTCTGTCAAATTCTGTGATTCATTAGACATTAATTAGAGTTCCATTCCATTTGGGTTTACATTCAGGTTCTGGCTATTATTACTACATTTATTTGCCACTTCAGCTGATAGAAGCAGTTTTTCTGAATCGTTTCCTGTTTTTTAAATACTGCATACACATTTCTTGTATTTAGACAGAAAAATAATGTATTATTGGTATTATTATTGTTATTATTAACAACAAATCTAATAGTGCCTTGAGACACAGACTTTTGGTGCAGACTTTTACACACCTTTGCATTAGTATATTCTAATTATTCTAATTCGTTTGCTTATAAATTATTGTTCAATTTAAAAAGTCGACACAAGTAAGAAAAAATATCTATATTGCAGGATGTTAGTTTTTTTAGTTATGACTTTTTAAAACCATTGTCATGAATAATATTATATGCACTTTCATGATGCTTTAAACAATTTTGTGATGGTAGGACAATGTTAAGCCTTTCAAATCCCTGCTAAATTGTGATGGGGATTCAGATAAAGAGCTCATCCATTCCACACAATTCCTAAACTATTTTGGGAGAAATCCATTTGAGTGTAATACTTCAAAATAAACTGTTAATGCACATAGCATATGGGATGTGTCGTAAGAACAGGTTTTGAAGATACAGCTGATGTAGTCAGAATAAGCCATGCTGTGATATAGCCAATATAATTATACAGTTTTTTTAAGCTTGAAGGCTTTGTAGAACATGATTGCCAAATTTCATGTGAATTAGATATTAAGTATTGGTTGAGCAATTTAGAAAATTTTGAATTGAGCAGTCTAATGTTTCTTAAGGACTTTCAGTTCAGAGCCAAGCAATGTGGGGAAACAGGATTTTTGTCTCTACATATTATGATGTATAGGTTTTGGGCCAAAATATAAAATAGCACTAATGTTCTAACACAAACAAAAAGAAATAAGAAAACCAAGTTGAACTTTTAACCTCTGACTAATGCAAAGTATTATTCAGACACTGGAAGGTAACTTCGTGCTTGGCCCCTAAATGACAACATGGTATTTTAAAAGATATGGTATTCTAAAATAATTCCTAGCATAATTAAATTATTTCATTAATGTTTGGTTATGAATTCATATTTAATATTATTATGACCTGGACTTGAAGTTCTTTCCCCTGGTTTAGTGTAACTACTTGTTCATTTTGTCAGCAGTAGGTGTGCTGAATGTTAGCAGGAGTTAATCTTGGTTTCGGGAAGTGTGGAGGTAAAGCTAGTGCGTCACGCACAATTTTTAACGAGATCTTTGGTCTTCCTGTCACCCGTGAGAGTGTATCTTGTGTATATGCAGTCGTGTGTCATAGTGTTTGCAATCTCTCCTGTTCACTCATGCCCTCAGATCTTCCAGCAAATCCTCCATCTGTCCCACTGTGCACTACTCTGTAAACACGACAACGCTTACTCACTGGTCCTCTAAATGTTTGCATGCTCAAATGCTGACACCGCAAACTTTAGATAAACAGGAAATGTGCACTTGAGAGATTGGAGCTGAGAAAAAGGCCCTCCTCTCAAAGAATCTTTATAATTATGAAAAACACTGATTCAATTTGACAAATTGTGTTTAAATCTCTCTCACTGCAGAACCACATTTAACATGAGAATAGAATAACAGGAATACAACCAGGATTGCATGAGTAAAGGAGTGAGGAGTGAATGCTCCCGGGCCTCCATGGGTGGGCGTTATTTATTTGGTTAGTGATGCAGTACAAAAGCTAATAACCCCAAATAACTCTCTCATCCCCGATGGCCAAAAAAACATTAACCGTGCTCACTTACAACCATCTGGGGCTAACACCTGCTCATGCTCGCATTCGTTTATCAACAGAGCATCATCCTCCCACCTTCTTCAATTCAAAAGGAGATTTTTTTTTGGTGTGAGCATAGAGCAAGCAAGCAAGCTTTTGTGCTATTTAGTTACTCAAGTTAAATTGACTTCATGTGAAGCTTGAAAGAGATCAATTAGAAGAATAAGTACAAACACAATCACAACAGGCTGTGTGATTTAGGAAAAATATTCGATGATGGGGCATCATGATGCAATAGGATGCCCAGTGGACTTATTGTCACCACCCTAAAGCTGATTAATTTCAAGAAACAGCATGCCTTGAGTTGTTTTATTCTTGACGTTCTACAGTTTGCCAAAGGCGAATATTCTATTTTGTTATTAAGAACATCTCTTTTTTCTTCTTATAGATGATAGATTTGAAAGTTTTGTTGTCATTTAGTTTAATTCAGCTATCAACCACATTTTCACATAATATTAATTTAAACTCCATCATAAGGCAGTGAAGCATTAAGAGGAAAGGGCTATCTACCCTTTTTTTGCATACATAACCTCATAGACAGCCATGACTGGCTAATGTTGATTTGATTGCCGGGGAGAGAGTATGAAATTTCTTCCACACTGACAGTATTGCCAATTTTGCTCCATTGACTTCCAGCTTTGGATTGCCATGACTTTAAATTACAAATGTTTAACTGTTGCACCAATTGGGAGCTCTTTTGTTTCTATCATTGGTTAATAAGCCAAAAAAGTAATACAGCCCGACCAACTAGAATTGAGAATTCAACTGCGCTGTTGTATACTATTAAAATATCATGCTATTATGCTCAAATTCTATACATTTTCCCATTACAGGAGGAGAAGTCTGTTGTAATAGACTCCCATTAGAAAGCTCTGCATGCTCAGCTTATTCATTTTGTTACATGCTGTGCATGCCTACGTTATATGTGAAAAGTGAATTATAAAGGCATTGTTTATATTAACCCAAATACAAATACTCAATTTAAAGCAAAGAAAACCAGAATAAAAAAATCCGATTTCTCCTTACTTTTTTAAGTTCTACTCATATGGGCTTAATGTTCCATGCATAAACAAATACCTTAAAATTCAATTCTTATTTCTACTAAAAAGCTACCTAGTATTAAGTAAATATGTAAATACTAGTCAAGACCACAATTAAAACAAAGTCATGGCTAAAATCACTGATCCAAGCAAGCTTTTTTTAAAATTTGATTTATATTAATATTCATATTAATTGTATTTATATGAATAAATAAAAAACACCAATTGTAAATAAGCACACTCGTGTACAAATAATCTGAGCTAGACTGGGAAAAAAACAGTATTGCCCACGTAATAGTGTACGGTATTCACATCTAAACTCATTGAGTCATACTTAGCACTTAACTCCTTGCTATTTAGCACTACTATTAACCTGATACAGTATTTACCCCAGACCTATAAGCGTGTTAACAGCTTGAGCTATAGTCATGGCATGTCTACTCAAGGTTACACATGTCCAATTACACTGTTCATTAAACTCAATCTCCTGCCTAATTGCCCCATCGCCTCTAACGTCTTTTATTGCCCTATAATGTAAATCCTAATCAGAGCTACACATCCACACAATAAAGAAGGTTCACAAGTCATCTTTATTATTTTAAAGCACACATAGCAAACAACTCTCAACAAAATAAAGGTTATGTACAATTGAACGTATTTAAGTGTTTGTTTCAATTTTAGTTTATATAACTAAATAAGAACATGTAGAACAGGTAGAAGGTAAAAGAGGTAGAACCGGTAGAAGAATGTGTTGCAATGAAACCATTGAATTATTGTATAAGGAAAAATCCACCACTAAGGACTTGAACATTGATCTGTATAATTACCATGCATATTCACTTTTAATCTGTAATAAAATTCTCTAATGAAAGTTACGGTTTTTTTTGTAATGGTTATTGCATTCCTATACTACCCACACTGTCATTTGCTTACCTGCTAGTGGGATTTAGCCCTTGCTTACCCTCTCCTTATTTCTAAATAGACAGATACAGCAGTGCTTTGGTGCTTTCAAGTCACCGTCACACTCATCACCTCTCTAATCAGCTGAGCCAAATCTCTGCTCTAACTCTAGTGCTGTGATTGTGACTTTAAATGGTAACCACAAAACTTGAATTACTGTAATTTCAGCACTACCTTAAAATTAGATTTCCCATTATTATAAACATTAAACATTGCTGGAAAATGATGTTTGATGAAGAAAGCTCTTTTCGCTTTCTTTTAAGTGCTGATAAAACAGCATCGTTATATGTTAGAGATTGCTACCTTTCTGTAGAAAGCCACTGTAACACAGTTCAGAATGTTCAGATTGGATTCAAATTCAGAATCAAAGCTGATCAATCTGACGTATGAATGGCTGTGAATGCACTTATTTTGTTTTGCACTTTGACTCTAGAAAGCCAAATGAAGGTTTGCATGGAAAGTTATGTTATGTTTATCTGCTCGTTCCTCAATGTGGGCGATGTTTCTAAAAGATTTCTTCAGAAGTTGGAGCCAAGCTGCCGACCTACTCGTCTGTTTACTATAGCATGTTTACGAGCTAAGTTTTCTTTCTCCCATCTTCATTCTGACCTTTTCACAGTTTGTTGATCTCAGCATAAACCGGCTCCACTAGATGGCAACAGAGCTGCAATGGTGTTTTCTTTTTTTTTGTTTTTTTTTCTTTCTTTTTTTTAACATCACATGTTACTCCTGACTAAAATCAGCTACATGTTGTCTTTGTGCTTACATTAGAGTATAAAGCTCCCCAATATGCCCATAGGGTGGGTTGCTGTACTTTTTGAAACAGAACTTTATTTACTTGCTTAAATGTCACATCTACAGGATAAGGACTGAGAGAATGGCTCTTTTTATTTGGATCAACTTGAGGAACAGCCTACACATAAGCAAATCTTCTCGGAACAGCCTACACAGCTACAACTGCCTTATCAAAGCACTCTTTATTAAGAGAGCTTAGCTTCTCTTCTGAAGCTTAACTTCAGTGATGGTGGGACGTATTCATGTTTAGCATTATATTTTCTATAATAGTAGCACTTCTTCAGATCAGTATGGCTTTTCAGTTCTTTCACATGCATGGACTTGATGTTGAAATGAGCTTATTTGAAAAGTCACAGCAAAGGATAGGGATATAATTATTTTGCTTCTTATTTACTAACTGAACAAATATGTCTAGAAGGGGAATTATTTGTTTCCTTTATGTGGTCTGACATCTGCATCAGCACTTATTCATAAAGGTATAGATTATTGGATTAGGTGACTTTTCATTCTGCCAACCTTTATTTGGACTTGACAGACACACACTCTTGTGTTCAAGCATCAGTGAAAAGAATGATCATGAACTAAAAGTATGTAGAGACAAAAAAGTGTGGCCTGTTCCCACAGGCCTGGATATGTTTTGATTCTTTTTTATTGTGCCCTTGTAACTTATTGTAACAATATTTCCCATTTTATTTCTTTTGTTTCAACAGTGAATTTAAGAAAGCATGTATCTTACAATTTAAAGATGTGTTAGCAACTATACTGTATCTTTTGCTGCTTTTTTGTCCCCATTTTGCTGGCAAAACAGTCTTGACCTCCCGGGAATTAACAGCATTAAATTCTTAAGAAAGCCTTCGCTATAAACGTGCCTCAATGAACCTTGGCCGCCATGACTCTGCCCCTATTGCTGGTTCACCATGGTTCCTTCCTTAGACCACTTTTGATAGATACTGACCACTGCAGACAGCCCACAAAAACTATAGTTTTGGAGATGCTCTAGCTATCACAATTTGGAACTTTGTCAAACTCATTCAATTTCTTACATCTGCCTATTTTGCCTGCTTCTATCACATCAAATTTGACTCAAATTTGATCAAAATGTTAACTTGCTAATATATCCCACCCACTAACAGGTCCCATGATGAAGAAATAATCAGTGGTATTTACTCACCAGTCATAGTCTTCTGCCTGGTCAGTGTAAATTTATAAAAATAATGAGTTATAAGTGCAATCAGCTGTTTAGTTTGACAACTACAATATATTTGAAACTACAAGGTTTTAAAAAAATAATTTTTTTAGGTAAAGAGAAATTGACAGAGAACAAGGACCACTTCTGGGTGTTGAAGTACAGGTATATGTGTTCTAAATATACACCTTTAGAAGGGTCCCTTGGAGCAAAAAGAAAATAAATAAAAACACACTATGGCTTGAAAACCTTTATCATAGGTTCCCAGTTTTGATTCTGGAATACTTACTTCCAGCCATCAAAGCACTTCCCGGGAAGAAGTGATTATGGTAGAGTTTGGAAAATGCTCAAATTTGAATGACAGATTTCTATCTTTCTTACTTTCACTAGCCCTCTACTATTTACTACATAAATAAGTTCATTTTAGAACAATTCCTGAAAAAAAAAAACCTTATAAATCTGACCAGTCTTGGGGTGTTGTGTCCATAAACTGAGCTCTCATCCTATTTTACTCTTTATATGAGACTTAACATAGAATAACAGTGGCTTTCCAGAAAGCAGAGGTATATCTGCTGGCAGACTGAATCTCTTGGGGGGACTTTGTGAAAGATTCTTGATGCATTCTTGGCTTAGCTCTGTGTTTAGTTAGTATGAGCAGTATGATATCTCGGAACAACTGCCACTTTATGAGAGGGAGTGAAGCATAAGAGTAGCCTACTGAGGCATGTGCTATTCAGCCAAGAGGCCCAAAAGCTTCCTTCATAGTTTTTAAGCAGGAATGTTTTTTAAGAATTGTCTAAGGAGGAAGTGCATTTTTCTCTAGATTTTAAAGACACATGCTCATTTAAAATATTTAATAAAAAAATGGTTGAAGGGATGTTTTGGGTAAAGCTTGAAGATTGTATTACTGAGAGATTTTTTTTATTTGTGCATGTGCTTGTTTTACCATGACTATTCATTTTCTCTCTCTCTAACCACCCAGCATGCAGCTGTCTCATGTATCAACTAGTTTCCATGCCATCGCTGCACTCTCAGATGATTTTCTTTTTCAACATAAGAATGCACACACCATATCAGCCTGGCTGCCAAACAAAAATTCACTGTGTTTCGATATATATATAACTCCTAAACAGATGTCA
Source organism: Silurus meridionalis (assembly GCF_014805685.1). Classification (NCBI taxonomy): domain Eukaryota; kingdom Metazoa; phylum Chordata; class Actinopteri; order Siluriformes; family Siluridae; genus Silurus; species Silurus meridionalis. The sequence continues at coordinate 10,997,855 of NC_060894.1, read as the reverse complement.
GAATATTACTTAGTATATTACAAGACTGGGAAATATTGACTGCTTAAGAACAATCATGTAAATAATTTATGAAGAGTGCCACATATGTACATGTATGTAAGACTTCCCCCACTCCTAGAAAATACCCATTTGTACTTCTCTTCACTGTGTACATGCAGGTTTTATTTATCCATTCAGATCCCATTCTCCAGTCCTGTTTACTAAACCAGCCCTGGATTCTGACTAGTTCCTTCTTCTTTTATTCCCAAGACACCTGCATCCATCTCATTCTCATTCACTGCCAACGTTTGCCTGAGGATAGAAAAGACAAGACATTAATATGGATGGCGTGTTGCAGCTTTTGGTTCATGCAAAATTTAAGCTTTTTTTGTGGTAGATTGCAGCACCCAGAACCAATTGCTAGTTTTCACAGCTAGCATGATTATTAGTTGGATGGAACCAGTGACTGTGCACAGTTGTATGTACTCATCATTATGCCAAACAAGGAAAGATGTTAACGACACCCAGAGCTATTTCCACACCACAGCGATCCAGCTGAAAGACTGAATTTGTACAGGCCATATACTCTAACTGAGGACCATTTGAACATTTTTAGGGATGTTTCATAAATTGAAAGGGTTTATCTTGTTTATCACTAAATTAAATCCTAACTAAATCCAAAGTTCCAGGACATTTCTCACACTTCTAATTGCAAACCATTTATTTCTAGTATTGACTGAATAACGTGTGGTTATCAGAAGTGAAGCTTAAAAAAAGCCTGGAATTGTGTAGCAAGTTTTTAAGTTAAATAAGTTGTTCTTGTTGTTGTTGTTGTTTTTCCCCTTAAATTTTTCAAAGTTGTTCTCTATGTGGCTCCAGCCATTAGCCTTATTTTGCTTGAAGCGTTGCCTTTATTGACGTTCACAGCATTGAAATATAAATTGTAGGTTTCAGTGCACACACACTTTTTCCCAAGATGCCTGGCACCATCCTTGAATTTTCTCTCTGTCATTTTATCGTAGTGTATTGAAAGATGTATCATGCTCTTGTGCAGACTACAGTTCTAATAGAAATTTTATAGCCTGGTATTATGGAAGCATAAAATATAGAGCGAAAAAATGCAAATGAGTTCAGGCAGCCAAAGTAATAAGGAGCTGCAGGGGTAACAGGAACGTAGCACTTATAAAGAATTATAATGTGTAACATTTGATTTAGGTGCACATGAATAGTAATGCAGGGTTAATGAATTAGTGCGAAAATGGCAGTGGTGGCTAACACGAGCAAAATAGATTACAAAAAGGATTTTTTTCATCACGTCAATGGTAACGTTTCATTACGCATAGTGTTAACTGTGGTTCCTTTCAACATCTATTTAGAGTTTACAGTTTTTACAGTTTAACCTTTTAAAGTCTGTATAGATCTGGGAACTGGGGAGACCACTAGCTGGAGTTTTGGGAAAGGAATGTTGTGATTTTCGTTTCATGATGCACCAAATGTTTTTAAATTGGTGAAAAGTCCGGACTGTAATCAGGATAGTTTAGCACTCAGACTCTTCTGCTACAAAGCCATGCTGTTGTAATAAATGCAGCATTGTCTTGCTAAACTATGCAAGGCCTTCCCTGAAAAAGACATAATCTGGATGGAAGCATATGTTGCTCTAAAACCTGTATATACCTTTCAGAACTGATGTGCCATTCCAAATGTGCAAGCTGCCCATTCCATAAGCAAAAATGCACCCCCTATTGCATCAGAGATACAGGCTTCTGAACTAAGTGGAGGAATAATAATAATAATAATAATAATAATAATAATAATAATAATAATAATAATAAGGAAGACGATCCCTCTGCTCTTTAGTCTGGAGGATGCAGCATTCATTGTTTTCAAAAGGAATTACACATTTTAATTAGTCTAACCTCAAAACATTTTCCCCATTTTGCCATAGTCTATTTTACATGAGCTTTGGTCCAGTAAGGATAGCCACCATCATATGGCTTTTTCTTTGCATGTTAGAGCTTTAACCTACATTTGAGGATGACATGGTGAACTCTGTTCACAAAGATTTCTGGAGGTGATTCTAAGACAATGCCGTGATTTCATTACAGAATCATGCCTGTTTTTAATGCAGTGCCACCTGAGGGCCTGAAGATCACAGGCACCCAATAGTGATTTTGCCCTTGTCCTTACAGTATATCCAGATTGTGAAAATCTTTTGATGATTTTATGTGCTGTAGATGATGACATGTTCAAAGTATTTACAATGTTATGTTGAGCAATACATATTGGTGAACCTTTGCCCATATTTACATCTGAGAGATTCTCTAAGATATACTCTTTATACCAATCTTGTTACTGACCTGTGGCAAATTCATCTATTTAGTTGCAAAATGTTTTTGTTTCTTTTAACTAACACATCCTTTTCCAGCCTTTTTGCCTCTGTCCCAACTTTAAGATGTGTTCTGGCCATCAAATTAAAAATGACCTTATATCTTATCTAAAATAGTACATTAACTTAGTTTAAACCTTTTATATTTGTTTTATGCTCTTTTCTTAATGTGATATTGTCTCAAAACTATTTCCTGTCATTGCGTGGCTTTTTCAATCTACTGTACCACTGGTGTATCATTTCCTGGCTCTCACACACCACAGACGTGGGCTAGTTTACAAAAATAACAACAAGCAGGGCAGAAGGCAACAAGTATGGGGTAAATGTGGATGAGACAGAGGGAGTCAGTGATGTAAACATGACTGAGAACAGAGACATTCCTGATCATCATCATCTTTTCTCTCCTTGTGTTCTATATGGTGGTTGTTCAGTCTGGACACATTCATTAGATAACACAATTTTTAATTAGTTTTGTATAAGTTTATTAATTAGGGCTGTCAAAATGCCAATTCATTTTAACGGCTCTAATTTTATTAATGCACGATTAATGCATTTCTGTTTGACCATTTAAAAAAAAAAAGGAAAAAATATAAATAAATAAATTTAAAAGTGGCGAAATGAAAACCTTCAGTGCAACACTTCGATTCACTTCCTTTATTCAGATATAAAAAAATGAATAAACTCCACCAAAAAATGTTTTCATCAGTAACCATTTGTTTTGATTTGTTTTACTGATGCACATTTCAAATCAAGCACCAAAATCTGCCATGATGTACACAATTAACCCTCTGGGGTTAAAAATGCACTGGAGCATTTTCTGGCATTTTTTTTTTTCATAACACTGAAACGAACTTAAATTACTTTTTTCTTATTTTGATCGTACAGATAAGAGCAATACATCATTCGAATCTGTAAGGAGTCGACATTTATTTGTATAGACTCATAATAACAACAAAATGTTGTGCTTTTGTGAAATAAAGCAAACAGACAGGGTGCGCTCTCTGCCTACTTTTAAATGAACCAATTCACATCAGAAACAAATATTCTCTGATTATATAATCCGTATGAAAGTTAGTAGAGGTATAGTTTCTCCGGTATTATCTCATTAACCGTCCGTGTGGAAACATAGCAAAGGTTTGGTATCCTTATGATTTACATAATTTGAAACACTATAACTTTCTTTCGTCTTCTCCCATTAGGGGTTGCCACAGCGGATCATCCGCATGTTTGATTTGGCACATGTTTTTATGCTGGATGCCCTTCCTAACGCAACCCTCCCCATTTATCCGGGCTTGGGACCGGAACTAAGAGTGGCTGGGGTTGGTTCCATGACCGGGGATCGAACCCAGGCCACAGTGGTGAGAGTGCCGCATCCTAACCACTAGACCACCAGTGGACCTATAATTTGAAACACTATAATTACTCTAAAACATTAACAAAAAGCATCTATATTTGTCCATGCCCATGTTGATTAGAGTATAAAAAACTTGAAAAGTGTCAATTCAAATAAGTTCAAGTCAAGAAGCTTTTTTTTTTTTTTTTCAGCCATATATTTCTGACACAGTACACAGTGAAATGAAACAATGTTCCTCCTGAACCCTGGTGCTACATACAACAATTAAAGAAAACAAAGGGCTAAGGACTAGTAAGTGTCCTCGCCACATAAAGTGAATCATGTGCAACCTGGTGCAAACAGTGCAAAGACAACACAAGACAGTGCCAGACAATACAGGACAGTGCAAGACAACACAAGACAATGTAAGACAAATACACAAAACACAAAATAGCGGCGTCAGTAAACCTGTTGTATGTTGCACATTGCGGTGTGTAAAAGAGAGAATTGAACATTGTGATTAACAAAAATGTAAACAAAATGTTGTGCAAAATAGCAATAGCAGCAATCCAAAAAAAATGTGCAAAAATGGCATGTAACCAGTACTGTAGTAATGAAGTGATGTAATATGAGTGTGCTGAAGACATGGATGTGTGAAGTGGGTACGATTTTGTGTTTAAGTCTGGATTTTACTGATCAGTCACAGAGTTGTGTGTGTGCATGAGTTTCAGTTTAGTTTTGTGTAATGAGAAGCCTGATGGCTTGAGGGAAGAAACTGTTGCACAGTCTGGATGTGACGGCCTGAATGCTTCTGAACCACTTCCCTGATGGCAGGAGGGTTAGGAGTGTGTGCGTGGTCAGGATGAGTGGAGGGTGATGAGCTTTCCTTAGCCTTCTCAGGAAGTAGAGATGCTGCTAGGCTTTCTTGGTGATGGAGCTGGTGTTCAGTGACTAGGTGAGGTTATCCACCAAATGAACAAGGAATTTGGAGTATTTGGAGGCTCCATCGATGTTCATTTTAAAATGGTCACTCTGTGCTCTCTATAACAACCAGTTTTGTCACCGTTCAGAGACAGCTACATACCAGGCTGTTAACCGTTGCACCTCCTCTCTGTATGCTGATTCATCGTTCTTGCTGATGAGTCCCACCGCGGTCGTGTCATCGGCGAACTTGATGATGTTATTTGAGCTGTGCATTGCTACACAGTCGTAAGTCAGCAGAGTGAACAGCAGTGGACTGAGCACACAGACCTGAGGTGCCCCAGTGTTCAGTGTGGTGGTGCTGGAGATGCGGTTCCCGATTCGGACTGACTGAGGTCTCCCGGTCAGGAAGTCCAGGATCCAGTTACAGAGAGAGGTGTTCAGGCCAGTAGGCTCAACTTTTCAATCAGCTGCTGAGGGATTATTGTGTTGAATGCTGAGCTGAAATCTATGAATAGCATTCGTACATATGAGTCCTTGTTGTCCAGGTGGGTGAGGGCCAGATGAAGGGTTGTTGAGATGGCATCGTCCATGGAGTGGTTTGAAGGATACGCGAACTGCATGGGGCCCAGGAAGGGTGGAAGCTGGATCTTGATGTGCCTCATGACGAGCCTCTTGAAACATTGCATCACAATGGGTGTGAGGGCGACGGGACGATAGACATTGAGGCAGGAGACAGTAGACCTCTTCGGCACAGGGATGATAGTCATCGTCTTGAGGCATGTAGGAACAATGGAGCTGCTCAGGGAGATGCTGAAGATGTCACTGAAGACATCAGCTAGCTGTTCCGCTAGTTGTGATTAATCATGAGTTAACTCACGACAATTATGCGATTAATCATGATTGAATATTTTAATTGATTGACAGCCATAATATTAATATGATGAGAGGTCCAGTTACCGGCCTGACACTAAAACAGGTAGTAGTAATGGCTACTTTTTACTTAACTACATGTCAGAGCCCATACTTCTTTACTTTAACTTGAGTAAAAAAGTATAGTCAGTACTTCAACTTTTACCAGAGTATTTTAAAACATGAGTATCTGTACTTCTACTTAAGTGAAGGATGTGTGTACTTGCCCCTTAAAAATCTTTAAAATTGAAGGAATATAGAAACTCTATTTAGCAGTTTGATTTGTTTATTGGATTATAATTAAGTAAAAGTGTGTTTAATTTATAATTTTTTTAAATAAATAATTTATCATTTTTAAAAATAAATATAAGAAAATACCAGGTGTCTATTTATTATTAATAATAATAGCTTTCAAAAAATAATGGTGTTCATGTCAGTATCAATATTGATGGAACTGGTATTGAAAATACAAGTATCAAATCAAAAAAGAAAATAAGTTTTCAAAAATCTACCATGTTTTCAATGATCAGCTTGTGTCACCATGTGGGGCATGGCAACATGGTAAACTGAATGTGTTACATACTTTTGTTTGGGCAAGACCCAACTGGAGCTGTGCAGCTGTTAACAGTTACCTAGGGTGCTCGTGTTCTCTGTAAAAGTGGGAGGAAATCATGAAATGCCTTAAGCTTGTCAATTGCTTTTAGCGCACCCAGGGTGTGGCTATTAGCTGTGCTTTTAATGGGCGAGTGCTTTAATGCTCCAAACTCCCACTTTCAGCTCCACAGGCTCTACAGACAAATATTAGCTGTATGCTTGGGAAAAAAACCTTTCATATTCATTTATGGGAATGCATTAAGAAAACTACATATTTTGAAGTCATAAACAAACACACACACACACACACACACTCAATATATATATATATATATATATATATATATATATATATACACACACACACCCATGCCTTACACATGCCTTATCCTTATTCATGCTGAACCTTTAAGGTTCACAATAGCAGGAGGCAATATTGAGATCTACCTCTTGTTAAGCCAAGTACAGAGACTACATGCTGCCTAATTTGTATTTGTGCTGGCTGATCTGGAAAATCATTTTGGCTAGCAGCTTCCCAAGCCTTTATTCTAAATGTAGGAATTTACCAGAAATGCACGGGCTTCTGGCCAGCCTTTATTATTTGTATGGGAAAAGAATAGGATATACCAGATACAATCTTATAAAACACAAGAAAGCATAGTTTTTTTATCTTAATATCAGATAATCTCATCTGGATAGTACAGAGCTGGACCATTCCAGAAATCTTATTCAAAATACTTTTCCATATATGTTTTTTGTAATAGTTAACAATACCACTTTCTCATGCATAGTGTTAATTGGGATACTGTAAAGCTTTTTACAATAGTAGATGCATTGTATAAAGAAAAATATTTTTAAAAAGCTTGCCAATTGAGATGCCTTCTGAATAGCATCGACTTCCTTCTTTTTGGTAAATAATGTAGAATTGCATCATAGGGCCATTATTTGTGTCTTTTATTAAAGGGCCCAATGCTGTTATGCAAGAAAGAGCCTCTCTGCTCTTGAAGTCAATGCTTTAAAACCCTTTTGTCTGCTTTGTGATTTTCACACAGAGCCAATCAAACAAACTTAAACCACAACCCATTTAAGTGGAATGCTGCCATGCTGGATTTAGTTTTTCATCATTATTTATTCACAGTGTGTAATCTATTGATGCAATTTATTTTTGTGACATGTAAAGCAATTTTACACCAAAATCCACCATTTCTTGAACATGTATCATATTAATTATAGTAAAATTATTTGTTATTATAAGCAGAATCATAACTTGAAGTCTGTTTTTTTTTTTTGCTCTGTCTATAATTTTAAACCAAAAATCTGACCAAAAAAATCTGTCTTTTTATTACGTTAAAAAAAAAGTTTATTTGGACCTTGAACTCCTGGGAGGAATTAAAGCTGTTTACCTTCAGTGAAGGAGCTGAATTTGACGTCAACTCTTGTCGTGTTGCTGCGCAGAGTAAGGTGACGTGAGTAGACTGCAGATGCAGCTCTCTCTCTCTCTCTCTCTCTCTCTCTCTCTCTCTCTCTCTCTCTCTCTCTCTCTCTCTCTCTCACTCTTTCTCTCGCTCTTTCTCTCTCTTTCCCTCAGCTGGCCAATCACAAGCAATCTTTCGGGTGGTCTACATCCGGCAAACACTGATGTGTGAACAGCATAGTAATCAACCTGCCATTGACTGGGAAGAAAATGAATGAAGGTCGAGTGTCAGTCCCTTGTTGGTGCACCTGATCTCACACCACTCTACCCTGGATGTAATAAAGTCCATATCCCTGCTTTTCAAAATGTCACTCAAGTGTTGTGCTGAGGTGCTGCAAATAATCCACCGAGAGTTCAGTTGAGTTAATTTTTTTTACTGTACGTATTTGCAGTAGCCACATCGTGGTCTTGTGGTAAGAGCTCTTGAGCCGATTATAAAACATAGCAGAGACTGAAATTAAGCATATCAGTATGATTTGCCAGCCAAAAAGTCTGCCGTAACGGCGCTTAAGAATGCAGAGCACTGTCAAAGCTTTTTTAATTCGGCATTGTATACCTGACCTCCTCTGACATTCTCTAAAGGCAAGCTGACCTGCAGCAACACAGAAAGAAAGAAAAAACTATATGAGCCAAGTACTGACCTTTTTGCTAGTGTTAGCTGTGTTCAAATTATATATAAACTAGCACACATAGAATTGTATATCTACCCACATAGCAGAAATGGCAATTTGGTCATTTTAGTTATTTTAATAAAATATATTAAATTAAATAAAAGTAATATAAATGAACAGATGGCTTGGCTACAACATGATCACATGAGGGACAGGGAAGATCATCTTAACTGAAAGTTAAAAGAGTGTTTATGTGACCATTCCACATAATTCCACAATCCTTAGATGATTTCAGGCTGTCTGTCTATGATAATGATGATGATTAGCAGCCGTAGTCAGTAGTAGAAGTAGTAGTAGTAGTAGTTGTAATAGTAATAGTAGTAGTAGTAGTAGTGGTAGTAGTAGTAGTAGTAGTAGTAGTGGTAGTAATAGTAATAGTAGTAGTAGTAGTGGTAGTAATAGTAGTAGTAGTAGTAGTGGTAGTAGTAGTAGTAATAGTAGTAGTAGTAGTAGTAGTTGTAATAGTAATAGTAGTAGTAGTAGTAATGGTAGTAGTAGTAGTAATGGTAGTAGTAGTAGTAGTAATGGTAGTAGTAGTAGTAGTAGTAATGGTAGTAGTAGTAGTAATAGTAATAGTAGTAGTAGTAGTAATAGTAGTAGTAGTAGTAGTAGTAGTAGTAATGGTAGTAGTAGTAGTAGTAGTAGTAGTAGTAGTAGTAGTAGTAGTAGTAATAGTAATGGTAGTAATAGTAGTAGTAGTAGTAGTAATAGTAATAATAATGGTAGTAGTAGTAAGAGTAATAGTAATAGTAATAGAAATGGTAGTAATAGTAGTATTAGTAGTAGTAATAGTAATAGTAATAGTAATAGTAGTAGTAGTAGTAGTAGTAGTAGTAGTAGTAGAAATAGTAGTAGTAATGGTAGTAGTAGTAGTAGTAGTAATAGTAATAGAAATGGTAGTAATAGTAGTAGTAGTAGTAGTACTAGTAGTAATAGTAGAAGTAGTAGTAGTAGTAATAGTATGCAAAAAATACGGTGATAGTTTGTTTTTCTGAAATCTTTATGTAAAGACTAAAACATTAAGAAAACTACTGGTATCTACTATAAAATGTATTCTTTTTTCATATAAGTTAAAAGTTAGTTAGTTCTCTCTAACATCAATCACAACTATTTCAGCATTGTTTTCCTCTGATGTCTTTGCAAAGAAAACACTAACTCTGTTCTGAATTCTTTCGTTGGAAAAAACCCATAATAAAACTTTGACACTGAAGACTCCTTACATCAGATTAGCAAATTACCTGCATAAGCTGTGTCAACGTATAGCAATTAAAAATTGTTTCAGTGTGCACTTTTTCAAGTGAAATAGTAGGAAGCATCTCATCCTGTCCCTTATATTAGCATTTTTTCCATGTCCAGGTCAAAGTACAAGCCTTGGTTTTATCAAGTTTCATTATTATTTCTGTTTTTCTTCTCCTTTTTCTAGCTAGTATTCTTCCCTATTGCTATTAATAGAACTATGAGCAGGTATAAATGACAACAGCACAACAGCATGCATGTACACACGTATTTTGGCAGTATCGTCTATTAGAACGTGACATTGCACATGGCCCATGAATTCCTGAGGTCCAGTCACTGTATCCTTCCCTTGAGAACCGGTTTTAGGGACAATAGTGAGACTGTGTGACCTAAATTTAAACATCTACAGACAACAAAAACGGCTTCGGAGGAAGTCATTCTGATAATACATATCCGATTCTATTTTTACAATGTGAGAATTTTCTGAAAGGAAAATCAAGATGCTGACTTTAACATGCATTATTGCTGAGGTTTAATTTGTGAATACCTAGTAGCTGTTTCTCCCATGACCCCATTATATAGCTAGGAAAGATCCTTAGATTTTAAATTAACATAAGAAGCAAAAGATTACAGAGTGGTGACATTTAGAAACATCATTTCAGACAAGGATCATGTTCATCAAGGTGTACTTCATGTACTTCAGGTGCCTAGAGCACTGGGATAAAAAATAAATAAATAAATGAGTGCACTGCTTAAGGCATGGAATCTATGCTAAGCCAAAAGCACACCAATAAGCTTAGCTCTGCCTCTCAAACTTAAGCTATTTGCATGTGTTTAAACATCCCGGAAACCATTTATAATGCAGGTCACATCAGCGTACTCCATGTAGCAGTGTACAAAGGTTTATCGCCTGTGTAATACTTATTTTATTATTCCTTCATTATGGTGTATATACAATATTATAAATAGCTAATTGTAGTTTTCCTTTTATACTACTTAAGCATAATTTAAGATTTTATACTTATCAAAATATTAAAAACATGCATTTATGGCCATTTACATAAACATATAGCAATATTATTATTATCAGCATTATTATTATTTAATGTCAGTGTGTATATATGGTATGTTTTATTTATTTTATTTTACTAAGTAAAGAATGAAATTGGCTATGACCAAGGCATGATGTTGATTGTTTTTATATAACAGCACATCCCAGAGATTCTTCTTCTTTTAGTTGTTAATATAGAAATAATAACACAAGCTCATTAATATTATACTGTGATTTGTGATTACCACACATTTAAAGCATGGGCATTTCATATAACTTTCACTCAAGTATATTTTATTTCACTAAATATTACACACTCATACTTACGTTTACATTTACTACACACTATACGGGTAAAGGTTTGTGGACACCTAACCATTCCTAAGTGCTTTATTTTTATAATATTGCTCATTTATTTCCCATTTGTGGTTATAATTACCTCCATTCTTTCAACTAGATTTTGGAGTGTGCCTAGGGGGATTTGTGCTCATTCAGCCATAAGGGTGTTAGTAAAGTCAAGCACTGACGTACGTTAAGGAGGCCTGGGGTTCAACATTGTTCCAATTTATCTCAAACATGCTCAATATGGTTGAGTTCAGAGCTCTATGGCATATTTTTCACTTTAAACCATGTAAACCATATGGTTTAACTAACCTTGTGCACAGGGACATCCACAATCACATCCAAAGACATTCAATACAATTGTGTGTCTCCAACATTGTGCTAGTGGTTTGCTTATAGTTTGGGGAACCACATAGGGCTCAGTTAGGTGCCTTAACACTTTTGTTCATACAAAGTATATTGCATGATTTTGTATATCGCATTAAGCGGTAGCTCAGTGATTAAGAGCTTTTTTAAAAGAAAGGTTGTGAGTTCAAATCCTAGCACCCCAAGCTGCTGCTTCTTGGCCCTTGAGCAAAGCACTTAACCCTCAACTGCTTAGTTTTACAAATAAGGTAAGTGTAAGTTGCTCTGGAAAAGGGCTTATTTGTTAAAAAAAAAAAAAACTCCTCAAGGCCAATGTTTAACATTCAAATATTCTAATGCTTAATTTTGAAAGCAACTTCCTACATGTTAAGATTGAAGATGTAGTTTACTAATCTGAATGTTACACCTGTTTATGAGAAGTGATTGAAGTCTGTCTATTTACCCAAGATTATGCAAGTCTAGCATATAGCAACATCACCACTACTTTGCCAAGATCTTTTTTAAAAACAATAAAAAAAAAGCAATATATCCAGTCTTCAAAAAAATGTGAACCCAGGATACACCTGAAAAAAGTATGAATAATCTTGAAGACAAAAAAAATAATAATTGAATTAAATTGTGTTAAATGCGTTAGCTCGAACTAATCTTAGTTGAAACCTTGTATCTATGATAGAAGCCTTCACCAAATGCGTGCCTTTGAATTTTGCACCTATCAAACGTTTTCTGTTTAACAGTGTTTACATTGAGGCTATACTCTCCAAACTCAATGCTTATCACAGTTGCTCACATTGTGGGTGGTGGTGGGGGTGGGTGGGGGTGGGGGGAGGGGATGTGTTCCTGCCAGCAGCATCAGGCTTTTCTGCAGGCTTATTGAACGTGTTTAATTAGAACCAGTGAACATTGTTCACACCCTCTGAAAGCTTTAGAATTGAACAACTGACTGTGAAGCCTGACACTGATTTCATAGTTGGTGGTTAAAAAACGATCTGAGATCAGCTGTAAAAGCAAGCATTTACACACAGCAAAGGCGCTGGACATGCCTGTCTCAGAACGTCTTAGCGTTGATGGATGACGGTTTGCTCCGCAGGGACCTGCTGTGGGTGTTGGCAGCTTTTCACAGCATTGTTCTCCAAGCTTGCGATCTCTCTGGGTAGGAAGCCCCCGCCACACTTTTCCCAGTGCTTTCCATCAGGATATACAGCTTTCCCCCAACCCCCCCATTCCCACCCACGTCCTCTGCAGTCCACACCCCGATTGCTGCTTTCACAGAACTTCCTATGCCTTACAACTCCTCCAGATGTTTTATTTGCTTATGCTTGCAAAATAATTAAAATAGTTGCAAAATAGCTATCATGGTGAACTTCACAGTTTAGGCATAGTGCTGCAGCTTGTTAGTCATATTAAGGAAGTTTGCTGATCAAACATTCAATTAAATTTTTTTTTACTAGTTTTTTCCCTAAAGGTAAAAGTGTTAGCTATTTCTTCCTCTTTTCTCAAATCATGTAGGAATTTATTGCCATAGGAATTGAGCACAACAATTAGACCAAACAATTTAGGATGCAAGAATCTGACACTGCAATTCAAATTGACTTCATATTGAATATTTGACACAAATTGTAAAATTTGTCAATATTTTGACTCTGTTGTCTTAATTATGTGAGGATATCAGTATTAGTTAGTACCAGGCACTGACCAATACTCAAATTGTTTTTTTCTAAATCAGCTTTTAAATGTTTATACCATTGAATTATTTCATTCTGCCTCCAGGAGGCATCATTCATCATTCTTTCATGCTAGTTTTCATTTGTATGCTCTCAGGAGCATGTTTTCTTTTCTTTTTTTTCTTATATTTTTTACATTTTGACAATTATTAGCTTGTTTTGCAGGTCAAGGAATGGTTCTAAAAATAATATTAAGCTTTGCTGATGTTCTGTAAATTGAAATTTGAATAATAAAACTTTTTTTATAATTTTATATTTTGTATTTGCAATGTATGATGTTTTAAATAAACAAACAAACAAAATAAAATCCGTACAAAGTTTGCGTTTGTTTTATTGGTGTTTATTCTGTATTCTGTATCCCTTTCTGTAAGGGATCCCTGGGTAAAGAAAGTTTGAGACACCTAAGCACAGAGTAATAATGGGAGTAGTGAGAGTAATCTTACAAACACAGATTTACAGCTAAAGAGGCCCTACTTTATCAAAATCTTTATCAGTATTAAAACCAAGTGAAGGGCACCTGCTTCTCTTATTGTAATAAGTCCTCTTTCTTGTCAAGTCAGCTCATACAGGTTCAAACACACTTCCCTGCGTGCAAGGCACTTTTGTGACATCTATAAACAAGGAAAGAGAGAGAGAGAGAGAGAGAGAGAGAGAGAGAGAGAGAGAGAGAGAGAGAGAGAAAAGTGAAGGCCCTGGTGGTTGAGAGATAAGACAGAAAATTGTTAAAGACTGGAAATTGCAGCCTGACACGAGATTCTGTGGGTTTTTTTAAGCACTTTCGTGACAAAACTAATTGCTTTAGTTGGATTGGGTATTGCTATCTCCCATTGATATTTATTGCATATCTTATAAATCATTAGCACAGTGGATGTGACAGTGAATGAGTGAAAAAAGTTATTTGGACAGATAAATCCAGATTTGACATATTTGGCTCTAAAAGCAATTACGTAAGAAAGAGAACAGGAAAGAAAATGTTAGCAGACTGCCTCACACTCATAGTCAAACATCGAAGTTGAGGTTTAATACTTTGGGGTTGCTTTGGAACAGGAAAGTCTTGAGATTGTATTCCCAGGTGTAAGAAAAACTGAACCAAAATGGCTACCAATCCATAGTTCAAAGCCATGCAATTCCATCTGCGCTGGAGTTAATTAAAACCAACTTCAACCTAAAAGACAATGACTGAATGCCACACGCCCTAATGCAACCCCATACCATCAGAGATGCAGGCTTATGAACTGAGCGCTGATAACAAGTATGGATGACATGGCGTCCCAGTTTTCCAAAAATAACTTCAAATTTTTTATTTTTCTGTTTTGATTCTTCTGGATCATGTTTAGATATGGCTGCTTTTTTGACCTATAGAGTTTTAGCCGGCAACGGCGAATGGCACGGTGGATTGTGTTCACCGACAATGTTTTCTGGAAGTATTCCTGAGCCCATGTTGTGATTTCCATTACAGTAGCGTTCCTGTATGTGATGCAGTGCAGTCTAAGGGCCTGAAGATCATGGGCATCCAGTATGGTTTTCCGGCCTTGACCCTTACGTACAGAGATTGTTCCAGATTCTCTGAATCTTTGGATGATATTATGCACTGATGATGATAACTTCAAACTCTTTGCAATTTTTCTCTGAGAAACTCCTTTTGGATATTGCTCCACTATTTTTCGCCGCAGCATTGGGGGAATTGGTGATCCTCTGCCCATCTTGACATCTGAGAGACACTGCCACTCTAAAAGGCTCTTTTAATACCCAATCATGTTGCCAATTGACCAAATAAGTTGCAAATTGGTCCTCCATCTGTTCCTTATATGTACATTTAACTTTTCCAGCCTTTTTTTGCTACCTGTCCCAACTTTTTTGGAATGTGTAGCTCTCATGAAATCCAATATGAGCCAATATTTGGCATGACATTTCAAAATGTCTCACTTTCAACATTTGATATGTTATCTATATTCTATTGTAAATAAAATATAAGTATATGAGATTTGTAAATTATTGAATTCCTTTTTTATTCACAGTTTGTACAGTGTCCCACCTTTTTGGAATTGTGGTTGTGTATATATGTATATATATATATATATATATATATATATATATATATATATATATATATATATATATATATATATATATATATATATATATATATATATATATATATGTATATATATATATATATATATATATATATATATATATATATATATATATATATATATATATATATATATATATATATAGTATATAGTGTGTTGATGCCATGAAATTTTGTATATATAGTATATATATATACTGTACTGTATATATATATATATATATATGTATATATATATATATATATATATATACAAACTCTTGTACACATTATTTAAAGAGCATATAGTCAGCTGGAGTGTTATCTATCATGGAACAGCTTGAGCAGTCACCAGACCTAAATCCTAAATCTTTAATTAACTGGATTGCAAGGTGAGAAAGAATTATCCAACAAATGAAGAAGTTTTACAATAGATATGGCAAACTATTTCAGCTCCATATTTGAAGAAACTGTCTGGATGCAGAAACCTGTTTGTAAACTTGTTACTCATGCTAAGGGAGGATTTTTCAAGAAATTTAGAAGAGTTTTAACATCTGCACATTTATATATTTGTTTAGTCAAAGTAAATCTTCATATTGTTAAATTACCTAGTATGTTGCATATACTGTAAACAAAAGGAAAGGATGTGTCTAAAAATCAATAAAATACCAATATTTTTGCAAGCACTGTAAATGTAATCATATATGTATAAAATATCTATATATCTATGAGAGCATAAATTTAGGTCATATATTATGCGATCTGCTATAACCTTCTGATAAGGAGCAACAAGAGCTGTTGATTAATGATATTAAAGTGCTGTTTGGCTCTTGCATGGCTCCACGTAAAGAGATAGAGTAATGGGTGATAACAGGAAATAAACAGTCTTAAGGATGTTCCACGACACTTAATGTTTACATAAATTATTTGCAAACTGCTGTTTGATAAGGGGAATAAAATGCTGAGTACATGCCTTTATAGGAAAATAATCAAGCTTCGGAGTTGCTTGGTGTCAGTACTAGCTAACACACTTCAGCTCTCAGTGGATTTGCCTAGAGAGAGATTTGTTCTAGCACAGAGTCATACACACTAATATCTTGTGCGCCATAGTATTTTATAGTGGCAAACACACTGACAAGTGAAAATATGTTCTTACACCTAAAAATCTGATTTACGCCCCAAAGTGTGGTAAAGTCTTAAGAAAACTCTTCAAACCAAGTGTGACAAGCAACAGTGACTCAGAAGAACAAATGTGTTTGAGTGCTTTCCACACATATGCAAGCCCATGCAAAAGAGTGTTGAAAGAATTCATGGAAAATTCCTCACTTCTTTTTTTGTTGTAATTTTTTTTTCATTGTTTGCACCCCCGATCACAGCACCATTAATGTACGTTAGAAGTGCGGCAGAGATCGCACCTAGTGTTTGTCTTTGTCAGAACCAGGAATGCTTTCTTTGGCTAGGTGAAGGGAGTTCACCAGTTTGGCCTGAGCTCAGAAATCATTTATTTAAACTGGCTGGCGTTAACACGAGGGTGGATACCTTGCCTTAACACTAACCCGTGCTGCAGTTTCCTCTTTTTTTAAGAAGTGTTTTCTGTCCAAAGAAAACAAAGCTTGAGGAACAGCAAGAGATCAGGGATGTGACCTTTTAGGTGTCAGCGAGAGAGGTGTGTGGATTCAGGCTATCGTTTGTTTAGGATGTGGCTTCCTTACACAATCACACTAAAGCAATTTTCTCCTTCATCTGCTGGCTGCAACGGGAAAGGCACACCTTAATCTGACATTCCGTCGCAATAAGTCAAAGCAGCTGAGGTGAGAAAATGAGAAGGCAAGCAGCAGCCAACAGGAAGTAACACTATAGCTAAACTGTATCCACCCCAGCGCTGGGATGAATGCCACACACGCTCCTCCACCCCATCCTCATTTGGTTCACGTGCTTCCATACATACACAAAAGAAACACTGATTCTTGTCAGATGCTTAAATAATTATAAAATGAATTAATGCTGAAATAAGCAAACCTTAAGCACTGCTGTGGTTTTGTACATCGACTTCAAACAGCCAGTTCAAGGTTTCCATGGCAACAGAGCTGGCCCCAAGGGGTAGAGAAATTGCAACGTAGCATGGTTTCATTATTCTAATGCAAAATCCAAACTTTTACAGCTTTGTGGAAAAAGTAAATATTTAAAGAGAAACCTGTGGTATGACTTTTTCATTTTTTTATTTTATATAATGTTTGAAGTGATCTGTGCTGGGATGGGAAAATATGGACAAAGGTTACTGGGACACCTGAAATATCCAGTCATATAGCCCCATATGACTGGATAATTCAGGTGTCCCAGTAACCTTTGTCCATATTTCCCCATCCCACACTTTTCTAAACTGTTAGCACAAAGTTGGAGGAGCACAATTGCACAGGATGGCTAATAGCATTAAGTTTTCTCTTTACTTAAACTATGAGTCCCAAACCTGTTTCAACATGACAATTGTGCACAAAGCCAGCTCCATTAATATATTGGACTATAAGATCTCTAGTGGCCTGCAATAGAGCTCTGACCTCAACTGTACTGAACACCTTTATAATGAACTGGAATGCCTACTGCACCCTAGGCCTCCTCACCCTGACCTGTACCTAACTAACTTTCTTTCAGCTTCTCTCATTAGGGGTCGCCACAGCGGATCATCCACATGTTTGATTTGGCACATGTTTTTATGTTGGATGCCCTTCCTAACACAACCCTCCCCATTTATCCGGCTTGGGACCGGCACTAAGAGTGGCTGGGGGTTGGTTCCCTTACCGGGGATCAAACCCAGGCCGCAGCGGCCCACTAGACCAACAGGGGACTTCCCTGACCTCTACCTGACTTTACCTGACTTTACTAAAACCCTTGTGGCTGAATTAGCAAAAATCTTTATAAGCACATTCCAAAATATAGTGAAACATCTTCCCAGATGAGTGAAGGTTACCATAACTGTAGATCAGGACTAAATGTGGAATGTAATGTTTAAAAAGCACATACATATTTTATTTTCAGATGTTTATAAACTTTTGCCCACAACATTTTGTCCTTAAAGTGTAATTGTGAAAAATTTATGCTATCACATTCAAAGGCCTCCTATTCAATTGTGTGACTCCAACTTTGTTGTAAAAGTTTGGGGATGGACCACATATGGCTGTAAAATTCAGGTGTCCTAGTACTGTTGTCTATATACTGTACACATCTGTAGTGTAAGTGCATGGCCTTGTATATACAACATGTCTCTGTGTAAGCTATTAATATAGCATGCCATCTTTAATATCAAATATCAGAACTTGTTATAGAAAATTAATCAACACTTAAGAACTCAAACTGTTAACTTTTTCCTTCATGCTATTAAAGTTTGCAGCCACTTTGTTTTTTAATAGGGAAATGAACTATGTGAGTGTGGCAGAGTATAGCCGTGAAAGCGTCCATTACATCGTCTCTCCTTTTTCTTATTTGAGACGATGAAATCAATAACGTCGCAATGAAACAACTCCCTCCTTCACTGCACTTGTACTGATGCCTGAATTCACTGCACAGTCTTTGTACTTTTAGGGGGTTATTTCGATGGCAATGATCTTGATTCTCAATTAGTTAACTGGGACATGTTGTTTGTGCCTCACTGACTCATGGTGCATAACTAATAGGCAGTGCCCCAGGACTGAACCATTTTGCAGTCTATTCATACGATTATATACAATCAGGAATGAGCAGGTCTCAGCAAACTCTAGCCCAAAAACATTTTTCAAAAAAGGCAGAAATACCTAGATTCTTCTATTTCTGCATTCTGATGTGTTTGCAGTATCAAAATGATTTTTAATCATCTCTTAGTAAGGCCATTGTGTGCTTTATATTTTTTGCAACCTATATTGTTTTCCATATCAAGACATGACAATCTGACTCCATATTAGAAAAAGTTATATTAATAAAATGCATAGAATCGATCATCAGTAGGCTTGCTGCTCTGTTATATATGTCAGCCTTTGTTTGCCATATGTTTGCCTTGGTCTGACATAATTATATTCAAAATACAGAAATGTATAAAAAAAAGAAAATTCCTTCAACTTTGTTACAAAACTACCCAGATTTGTTTTTTGTACATTCATTGTCCATTTCCTTTTTTTATATATCTCTTACAAAAGCAGTTTGTCCAATTAAAAAACGTATTTTTCATGCGCATATGCATATATTTACAGACTGCCTGTAGACCAGAACTATAATAATCACCTGAAAGTTTGATTCAGGTTTAAGAGGTCTACACTGGGTATTGTGATAAAAAGTTTAGTATAGTGTATGCTATACTGTGCATACTGAACCCATAATGCTGTAAAGTCAAGAATCAAAAGAAACCACTGAATAAATAATCAGATTTAAAACACATATCTCAGATTTACTTTATATATTCACTCCGTGGAATATGTTCAAACCCGATAAGAACAGATTCTAAGAGAGAGAAAGAGCGAGAGAGTTTCTCTTGAGATTTTGATCATTTGCCCATGTCTGAATGCAATTAAAAAATAATAGCATTCGGACCTGGGTATATGATCAGAAACTCAAGAAAAAACTCTCTCTCTCTCTCTCTCTCTCTCTCACACACACACACACACACACACACACACACACACACACACACACACACACACACACACACACACACACACACACTTGTTAGGAAAAATACTTCTTTATAGCTCCCATAAGCATAAGCTCCCTTAATTATTTTCCCAATTTGATACATCTATCAGGTTATAATAGATATTTGTCAAATAAAAATGTTTTTAGTGTTTTTATTATTATTATTATTATTATTATTATTATTATTATTATTATTATTATTATTATTTTGTGAAGCATCAATTAATGCTATGCAGTGTCAATATTTAGCATTGTTACAAGTCCAGATCTATAACCAATTTATAAAGATTTATAGGCATACTTATTTCCTGAAAAAAAAAAAATTATACCACATTACTTAACTTTTTCAGGCAACAGTGTTCCAATCTTTTAATGTCCAGTTTCTATTAATCTGCACTCACACACATTTGTGCCCAGTTTAAATGAATCTGTCTACAAATTTCTATTCAGGAGTGAGACCCTATGTGTGTGTTTTCTGAAATTCAAGTCCCCACCTTAAACTTTGAGCTTTTCTCCTCACCATGATTGTAAAGAGTGGTTATTGTAGTGGTCTTTTCTAAACAGTCTTGTTCTTAGTCCTGGCTCACTATTCCAACATCTCCAACCCGCAGAATCTCTTGGCTGGGTGTTTTCTGTGCAAACTCTAGAGACTTATTTATGTGTGTGTATACAAATCCCAAATCTCTGCACAAGTCAAAGTCACCAAAATTACATGTTTACTTTATTCTGTTGTTAGATGTAAATCTGCATGATTTTATGCATTATGCTGCTGCCATGTGATTGGTTGATTGGTTGATTGCTTGAATGAGCATATATACAGTACATAGGTTTCATGCAATTTTACACTTAATCCATATATTCTTTGCATGTATAACAATATTGCAAATATATAATACAATCCAAAAAACTGAGTTTTAACATATTGTTATCATCTATAGCACAATTTACACTGCACTCAATTAGGATAGATGTGCTATTGGACATGACATTGCAGTAACTATGTTATGTTTTTGATTTATGCCCTGTAATAAATTATTTATTCTTGATTCTAATGCATTTTGCATCGTATTACACACTGATTCTTTAACATTAGTCCCACATAATGTATTTTTTATTTTTGCTCAATAAACCAATTTATGAGACGTAGACTTGCCTAAATGTCAATTTCGAGTGAAAGCAAGAGTTTATTTTTGGATGCTCACTGTCAACTTCCACACCACTGCTAAGTCGTTACCTATGCCTACTTCAAGCTGGACATATCTTGTGGACATTAGTTTACTGTATACATCAGAGACCTTCACATAACTTTGTCTAAATCAGTGTTTTAATATGAAGTCAATGGTTGGAAGTGATTTTTTGATACCGAGTGTTTTTGGATCTCCAAAGTGAGCTCTGTATATAAGTGTTGCAGTCTCCAGGCCTATATTGCAGTCTCGCCTTTTGCTTATCGCTCACTTCCTGTTTAACCCAACCTTAGATGCAATTTTCTGATTTCAACTAGAAGCCTGCTTTATTGGAAAAAAAAAATTGCAGGCTTATGGGAAGAAATGGCAAAAAAACTATAAACAAATCCTAATCGGGTGCAAAACATGCAAGCTTTAAATATATTTTGACTTGATGTTTAAAAAAAAAAACATCTGTTAGCAGCTAGATCCACCCAAAGGATACTCAAAAGGACAGGATGCTAATTGTAGCCTTGTTTTAAGGCCTATCATTAAGCGAATGGTACCCAATAATCACTGTCCTTTTTGTCCTTGAACTTCCTGAGATTAAAGCCAAGACAAAGGGAACATTTGTCTTTGCATTTCATACATTTTGCATTTTACACAAAGGACTCATATATCCCAGCATATATTTTCTGCATTCTTATTTCTACTAAGCATGTCATATTTAATTATTATTCTCTGGAGCATATAATGTTGTCCTGTCAATTTAAGCAGAAGAAAAAGCAAGTCAATAAGCATATATTTGTGGTGTAATTCTATCATTTTAGTGCAAACGATAAAAATGGACATTGTGAGAGAGCGCATTCGTGGATGTACAGCTGGTTAAGAAATTCATAACTTGCTCAATTTTTATCTTTGCCAGTCATGCATTCATTGCATTTGCACAGCTGGCATCTGAATGGCCTGGCATGTACTGTATGTCAGGAGTTAATATCACTTTTTGGAATCAAGAGTTATTATGATTTATTAGCTTGGCATTTTACCCAGCATTCAGGGAAGCATTATACTACAAGACCCTCAGCATTGCTGACAGCCTGAAACTCCTCCAAACTCCTCCTCAGGTGCAATTTGAGCTGCAAAGCAAAGGAAGCCATTTTGCACAAACCTGCTCCAAACCTCTAGGCTCAATTTCCTCTCCAACCTCCTAGAAGGGAATGCACACACGCAGATGGCTCTGACTTCCTCTGGGCACACCCACATCCCACTTCCTAATGTTTATCATCAGCCGTGTGCAGAAAGGATGCTGCACATATCCTTTATCCTTCACAGCTGCCTCAGTCAACCATTTTTTTACAAAGCTGAATGAGCCAAGTATGTAGACCTGACCTCTGGATTGAAATGGACAAAAGTTTAGGAAAATGTTATTTAAGAGGAAACAATGTGATGCTGTTTCGAGGATTTCTTACAGTCATTGCCGTGCTCATCATGGGTGTAACCAATTAACCCCCCGATGTCCAATAACAGTCGTTCCTGAACGCAATGTGTAACTTACAACCTTTCTCTCTAATCAGAGGGAACACAATGTCTGTTAACTGCCTAAGGACTCATCGATCTCTAATGTGCAGATGAAAATTCCTTTGGAAAGTATCATACGATAAAACATTTCTTAATCATTCTAATAATCAATCCTTTAATCATAATAATCGATCCTTGAAATAAATATTTGATGTGTTTTCTATGTTCTATTGTGAATAAAATACGGATTTGTGAGATTTGCAAGTCATTGCATTCTGTTTTTATTTACATGACAATTTACATTTTTAGATATATGTTTGTATTGAATCATAATTAGATCATGTATAATTGTAATTTATAAATATTTACTTTTATGGGATTTTTTTTAGGATGACTTTGGATGTGATAGGATTAAATTATTCTTTCACTTAAATTAGGAGGCGTTTGATATTCAATATTATGTTCAAAGAGCACATATAAATTATATAGTGACCATATAGTGTATGCAAAAAAGGGGGATCTATGGTCACTTAAATCATTGAAACAGACCAAAATAACTATCATAAAAATGATTTTTGTTAACTCTAAAAAGGTGGTTGACTTTTTTTAAAAGTTTTTTAGTACTTGGTTAGTCTCTTTATTAATTGAATTGTATTTTATTAGGGTAGTATTAGTAGTAGTAGTAGTAGTAGTAGTAGTAGTAGTAGTACTAAGCTAGTATTAACCTAGCATTATCTGCACAAGTTTGTTAATATCCATTTTAGATTAAATGTGTAATGTGATCTGAACACATTATTTAGGTGTCTGAATAAATTAGAAATTAAATAAGAAAGATATTTTAATAAAAAGAAAATGAAAAATTTCTCAGAATATTTTGTACACTACTCTATCTATTACTCAGTTTTTTTTAAACAGTAATACTTTATCTTTTTTTGCAAGTCTGTTGCAATTCCTCAGTTCAGTTGATGATGGAATATAGCTCAATAGGGGGCAGTGTGCATTCAGTCTAAAGCTGCTGACTCATATGAGAGTTCAAAGGCAGCGCAGGCTGAGACATAGAGAAAAGTGTGAATGCCTTTCCTACCATGCCACAGTTTACTGCTACCGATATTCACTCGAATTTATTAAAGCTTTCTGTATTTAAAAATCTGAGCTTTTCTTAGACGCATTACATTAATTTGAGACTGTATGCAGCTGTCATTGGTGTGTTCCTTTTCTTGGAAACTCCTCCATACATTCAAATGATCAATCAGCTGCCATGACTATTGTGTTGGAATTTGGTTGTAATGCCTCAGTGGTAAAGTAGGACTACTTTCAAAGAAACTACACCATTAGAGTGCTAGGTAGACCGGATTTTATTGCAACACCTGCATTTGTTTTTTTTCGTGAGAAATCAATGAATCCTACTAAGCCTGTTGGTTTTTATCGTTTTTGGTCTTGAGTAACTTTAAACTATTTGGGTAATTTCATGATTGATGTTCAGTTTAGCTTTTGGAAGTCTTAAATAATTTATTATATTTTTTTTAGTGTACACTGTTTGAAACCTTGTGTTCAACTATTAAAAAATGTCCATCTTAGGTAACAGTCTTGTTTTTTAGATAAGATTGCACTTTACTAACGGTTTATAACTTGGGTGACTCATTGTTATCTGGTGGTATAGCGTGTAGTCAGTGTTCCCAAATGTGTTTAGTGGGGTTGAGATCATGCCTCTGTGCAGGACTCTCAAATTATTTCACTAATGTTTCTTACATTGTAGACAGGGACACTGTCATGTTGGAACCGGTTTAGGTCCCTAAGTTCGAGTGAAGGTAAGTCATAATAGTACAGCATGTAAGACGTTGTGCATGTAAATTCTGTGCTTCCAAATTTTTAGCAAGTCTGAGGATGAACCACAAACAGTATAGGTATGATGGACAAATAAAGGTGCCCACAGATATTTAACCATATAGTACGTTTATGCAAATCAATAAGTAAGATTTTTTGTTTTTGATTGTATGTTATATACATTTCACCAAACATTCTTGTTGATTTTTATTATTTTTCCAAATGTAACAGTTTGACTGAAATTAACATGCTGCTCATTTTTCATTTTTTGCCACTAAATAATGAACAATAAGTACTGAATGACCATTTGATTGAAAACAAAAGGTTGGTCTCTGACTTTTGCACAGCACTGTACATATTTGTAAATGCAATATTAGTGGGGACTTTAATGATGATTCTTTGGACTTATATCCTTGGGATGTATCTAAAATATCTTATACTCTGTACTAGTAATGAAAACATTTGTTCATGGTGATGCAAAGGGTATCTGTGTGTATATGCATGGATATCCATGCAAGCAGCAATGAGGGGAAGTGTTTAACAGCCACACACAATCCTGGGAACCTTTGCTTAAGGAAGCACAAAGGATATACGCTCACTTCCTTTGAGTACTCAAACTGCCCTGAACAAACTGAAATAGGCCTCTGCTACAGTGCATGACGTACAATCGTTGTTTAAACACATGTTAACAGTTCATATTTGACAAAAAATTAAGTTGATCATATATTTTAATTATTTGAAGTATCTAATTCAATAAATAAGAAACTCACCTTAAAAGAAAATCCTCCCTAAACAATTAGCCTATCAATCTTTATTTTTAATAAGTGATCTGTAAAAGGCATCCATGATTTTTTTATACCGGCAATGCCATCCAACTACCTGCTGATAATGACACCAATTGAAATTATGATAAAAAAAAAATGGCCTAATGCAATAAATTCCAAACCCTTAATCTCTTCAATCATCTATTAGAACATTAGTGAAATCAGGCACCGATGTCTGCTGAGGAGGTCTGGTGTGCAGTCAGTGTTTCAGTTCATCCCAAAAATGTTTTGGAGGGTTAAGATCATAGCCCTGTGCAGGCACTCAAATTCTTCCACTCCAGCTTTGGCATAGAATGTCTTCATTGTTGCTACACTGTACACAGGGGCACTGTCATGCTGGACCATGTGTGGATCCTTTAGTTTCAGTAAAGGGAAATCATAATAGCATGCAAAGTCAATATACACAATTGTGAACTTGAACTTTGTGGGATTTTTGAGAAAGAATCACATGTGTGATGGACAGATACATGTGTCTACATGCGTTTGGCCATATAGTCTCAGTGCTAGCACTTTCAACACCATCCACACCACTGTGTTTGTCATTATGTAAATCACTAACTCACGAACATTTTGTTGTCTGATCTTTGAGTTCTTCATATTATTTCACTTTCTTGCTCTGTTTTTCCAGATGGCACACTAGACCAATGAACAATTTTTGGACTTCCTTCTGTCTGGCGTCTGTTTATTACTCTGTCACCTATGCTGACACGTATTCAAGAAAAAACTAAATTTACGGTTTACAATAAACTTGCTTTGGCCTATTCATGTATTGGTCAATTCTATTAATAAAATAAGCAGTTAACATAAAGCCAATGCATCAAGCCAAGCATATTTCATCCAACTCACTTGGTTGGTATTCACACTGTTCTCTTTTTTTGCCATTATCTTGCCTACTCTTTTCTTCTTAATACTCTGCATTGACTTCTTGTTGAACTGCCATGTAAATTTCCTGCAAAGATTTGAAATGAAAAGTTTCTTCAATTTGCATAAAGGGTGCACTGTCATTTTCTTTTTCTTTTTTTGTATTCAGATTGCGCTCAAAGAACTCATGTTTGGACCATGCTGCTAAAAATAATAAAAATAATAAAATATGTTTATACATATGCACTGCCCAGTTGGCAAGTACATTATTTTTGTATTTGCACAAAAAATGTTGCACAATTACCTATTCCTTGTGCAGACACATGGACCCAATATCTAATTCATAACATTAACAAACTCTGAGTAAAAAACATTACATAAATACAAAGTACACAGAGTTCTGGATTTACTGATTCATCCGGGGCCATTAAATTTGTGTGCACACAATTTAAGTCTTTTTAAAGCAGGGAGATTAATTATATTCAATGGTCAACAGCATCTCTCTCTCTCTCTCTCTCTCTCTCTCTCTCTCTCTCTCTCTCTCTCTCTTTCTCTCTATCACTATCTTTTTTTTATTTATAATTTTTTTAAATAACTCGTTATTAGTTTAGTTTTTTAATTTAAATTAAAATTTTTTTATTGATGTATATATTATATTGACATTGCCTTCCAGAATAATGGGCAGCCTTGATAAAAATGAGCAAAGATGCTTATGCAAAACAAACATATTGCAATGTTTAAAGGTTTCTACTATTTAAAATTGTATTAGAAGTATTTTAAGAAATGGCAGCCTCTTTTAACAATGCACAGTAGTATATTGGATTTAAAGTGGAAGTAAAAAGGCTGTTGTCTGGTGTGTCCTTTACAGATGCTCATTTGGTGTGCAGAACCCGTGAATGTTCAGAGTTGAAAGCCATTGAAAAAAATCCCAAAGGTTAAACAGGTAATGTAGCACAAAGAGGTACAACAGACATAACACCATTCACTCTCAAGAGATTTGTTCTAGTGTGACCTGAATTAATCACCATAAAAACTATACAGAAAGATTTCTAACTTATACATTTGGTATGTGTCTGAATCTCAGGTCATAACCCTATAAAACAAATGGCACTGCATTGAATAACGCTTACAACTAAAAGATTGCCTCAATTTGTATACCATGAATGAAGAACAGAATTTTTATATCTAAATATTTTTTCCTCATTCCTCCATATTTTATTAAGTTCTTATCATAAATCACCAACTTAATAATATAACACAACAGGGCATGCTGTCTAAAAAATAATGAAAGACTGGGTCATGTGATGTGACCCAACTCAAAGCAGATTTACCCTTACTGCCCTGGAGTTCATTTCCTATAACATTTGCTATGTTATCCAACTGTAAGTTGTAGGCCGCATTATAATTGTTCTTTTTATTAAGACACACACAGATTTTAATTAGTTTATTGTATACATAAAATGTTGGAATGTCTGCAAAAATACAACATATCGCTTACATTTTAGAGGCTCACCAAACTGTTTTTTGTGCAACTAAAATAAAATGAGCTTGTCATGTAACTAACCAATCCATTAATGTTTAGTAATATTTACTTTTTTAGTTTTACAAGTGACATAAAACTTCCAAATTTAAACAGAGCAGAAGTAATGAAATATAACTTGAAATTGAAGACTACTTCCATAAAATCTCTTTACTTCATCATATCAATTATTATACTGTAAAAGATTTTTCTTAACAGCAAATGTTATTATTAGACCTAAATTGTTTTCATGTATGTCCATGTGAATTAGGTACTACTACAGAAATAACAACATATTTCATTAAGTATAACAATGAATAAACCTGTGACTTATCTTACATGCAGAACTACCTCAGACTTGCTGTTGTGTGAAAATTAATTAACAGATTCAGTGTAATCAGATTTAGTACTGTGGTACAGCAAGCCTTAATGACTTGATAAAATATACTTTGGTGCTTTAGACGTTTGGTTTTAAAGTCCAAATAAAAGGGACTGAGTGAATACACCTTCATCCTCGGTGGTATGACCCCAATAGATTCTGGCCTCAGCTCAAGTCTGTAAGGTGACCTTGGGTGTTTTGAAAGGCGCCATGAAATAAAATGCATTATTATTATTATTATTATTATTATTATTATTATTATTATTATTATTATTATTATTATTAAGAAAATTAGCATAGAGGTGGAGTAGATTTACAAAAATAAATACTGCATTTAGTTGCAGAGAGAGAAATTGATGTGGAGATCAAACTAACAAACAGCAATGATGGAATTTCCCTTAACAGTCCTCCCGGCATTATGTGATTCACAGAGAATAAGTAAGGGTGAAATGTATTTTAACAAAAAGTATTAATAGTAATAATAGTTTTTCTGGAAGTTTCTCATCTTCAAAAATAATAAAAAAAAATATTTCTCTACACTCAAAATAATTAAATTAACACAAATCTTTCCTAGTAAAAGAAATTCTTGTAATGGTTGACATTGTGAAGTTTGGGTTGGCTAAGGGTTGATATTGTGAGGTAAAACCACCTGGAATGGTTTTCCAAAAAGCTTGTGGATTTCCTATTGGTGTTTAGTGCTTGTTGGCTGTTTTCCTTCACTCTCCAGTCTAACTCGTCCCAAACCATCTCAACTGGATTTATATTGGGTGATTGTGAGAGCCAGGTCATCTAATGCAGCAATTCATCAATCCAAATCTTGGATAAATAGCTCTTACATAAATTAGAGGTGTGTTTGTGTTCATTACGTGCAAAACAGATGGGATGGCATGCTGCTGCAGAATGCTGTGGCAGCCATGCTGGTTAAGTGCATCCTCAGTTTTGAGCAGCAAAGCACCCCACACCATCACATCCCCTCCCCCATTCTTCACAGTGGAAACCACACATTCAGGAACTTCACCCTCTGTATGTCTAACAGTTAGAACTAAAGATCTAAAATTTGGGCTCTTCTGACTAAAGTACAGTTGTCCATTTCTTTGTGTTTCTTAGACAAGCAAGTCTCTTCTGCTTGTTGTTCTTCCCAATTAATGGTTTGTTACCCCAATTCGACCATGAAAGCCTGACTCACACAGTATCCTCTGAATAGTAGATGTTGAAATATGTCTGTATTTAGTTATTTGAAGCATTTAATAAAGTCTGTGGTTTCTGAAGCTGGTAATTCTAATAAACTTTAATATTAAAAATGTATCATTTAAAATTGTTAATTTATCATTTATAATGATATTATATAATAAAAATATAATATACTTTGCAGCAGAGGTAGCTCTTGGTGTTGCTGTGCTAGGATGGTCCTCATGTTTCTGTTGTCAGTTTCTGTTTCCATCTAGCACTTGATGGATTTAGTTACTGCCCTTAGGTATACATTATAATTTTTGGAAATCTTTGGAT
Source organism: Silurus meridionalis (assembly GCF_014805685.1). Taxonomy (NCBI): domain Eukaryota; kingdom Metazoa; phylum Chordata; class Actinopteri; order Siluriformes; family Siluridae; genus Silurus; species Silurus meridionalis. The sequence goes on along the minus strand of NC_060894.1, from coordinate 10,968,545 downwards.
TGAATGGCTTGCTTTGCTTAAAGTAATGATGCATTATCTTTTATGTAACTAAAGCGTTCTTGCCATAATATGGATTTGTACAGTAGTTGTAGTAGCATTAACACGGTTAATAACTCTGTAATCATCTTATCCTATGCACAAGAAAAATGATGGTCTGAAGCACATCAAGAATGCAACAAATTACACAAACTAGCAATTGACAAGGCACACCTGGGAATTGAAAACCATTCTAGGTGACTTCAAATGAGAATCTAATGGGAGAATGCCATGAGTTTGCCAAGCTGTCATTAAAGCTAAATGTAGCTACTTTGGACATCCAAAATATAAAACATATTCTAAGTTGTTAACACTTTTAAACACTTTAATTACTGCATAATTAGATAATTCCATACTTATATAACATACCATTATCCAATTGCTGTTGTCAAAATATACACTGGGGAGAAACAAGCTTCCGGTGATCTTTATCAACCCAACACAGATTAACTGCAGAAGCAGGCGAAACTGGTGCTGAGTAAGTTTGATCTTTGCCCTATTATGACATGGAAACAATACCTGAGCAAATACTTTCCTTACCTGCATTGTATGTGCTTCATCACACATTCCGGATGAAGCCCTCATCAAGTTACAACAATGAAAAGTAACCAGGACACACTAAGTTACAGAAAAGAAATTTGAAAGAGGGTGAAGAAAACTATGGTAAGAGTGGACTGAAAGGAAGAGAACGGATGTGACCAGCATCTTTAGCAGCCACCAATAATAACCAATGTACTGAAAAAATCCTGTGTGAATGTACGATTCTCAACACAACATATTATTTAATAATATGTGCAATGACCATTGCTGAAATTTTCAGCACAATGTTGCTGAACATTGCAAGAAGCATTACACTATATATGAAGTGAAATATTTTGAGTAGAGAAAAAATATCCAGCAAATATCACTATGACATATCTGTAAAGGAAACATGAGGTTACTGAGATTATTTCCAGACAGTTCAAGCTTGAAATTATTGTATTCTATTGACTGATAGATTTGCTTCAATACATCAATGTTTGAAATTAGTAAAATGCAATAGAATTGACAATTTTAAACTGGTAGTTTTTTAATATATAAAAAATACATTTACTTAATTTAACCCTTGGCTTAATGGTCAGCACATTTGTGACAATCTTCTGGGGTTGGTGGTTCGAGTCCTTAGTGAGTAATCATGAAGTTACAATGCAACTGAATAGCAAAGGTTAAAATAACAATGCACCAGGCATAGCAGGTTAGCAGGAGAAAAACCCTGAGGTGATTTATTGCTGCTCACTCTCTGTGTGTGTAGGTCTTAGAGTCCTAAAAAGAAACCCCAATGCCAGTCACACACTGCTCACCAACCATGACATGACTAACACACTTTCCCACCTTACTGCCCTCACTTAGATAACTATTTCTGCCTGACAGACTGCTGATAAGTACAATTGAATGAATCAGCTGTGTGTGTGTGTGTGTGTGTGTGTGTGTGTGTGTGTGTGTGTGTGTGTGTGTGTGTGTGTGTGTGTGTGTGTGTGTGTGTGTATGATTATAGTGAGAAAGTCTGGTGACTAGCCTCTTGAAATGTTTATGATCCCATGTTTGCTATGTTGATTCAGTCTGTTCAAATGTCTGAGGTCTGTGTTTGGTGTCTGTGCATTAGTAACAGGTTTGTGCCACCTTGTTTTAGAGTTATAAATGTATATAGTTCCTCGTAGTCATATATACAGTATATTCTACATGATTATAAGGAGTGAATTTTCAAAACTTTTTATGAAAATAATTCGAAAATATTTGAAGAAATTTTATCAGATAAGTCTATGTAAACTGTAGCAGTTTAACTTTACTGCACAAGGTTTTAAAATCTTTAAACACTTAATATCCTTTCAGATATTCTGTCAAGTTAGCATTTTAGCTAGCTAGCTGGTTCAGAAGTCCCGTTGGGTAACTGTTTACTTTCTGGGACAATTCGTTAGCCAGAGCCACACTTTAAAAATTTGTACAAAAAATAAACCAATCACTCATGAACAGCCCAATTACTAGGGTCCACAAACTTTGGAATATATATGATGTATATTGGAATAGTCTTAGAGGTGTGCATGGTTCCAAAGCAAGTACAGTACAACCAAGTTTGTTATGGGTGTGCTGTACATGTGTCAGAAATCACATGTAACTTCACAGCTTGTGTGTACCGAACTCTTGCAAATGCTATGGCTAAAACATTTGTTTGCGAATGAGGATGTAGCAAGTAGGCGCTTGATGTGGTCAGCCTGCTGCGTTCACACTTGCTCTGTGCCAATCAGCGAAAATGAGATTTAATTTGATTGAATGGCTCTTGTAGACTTCCTGGGTAAACAGGAACACAACGTAAAACACCATGAATAGAGAAATGACAGTTGAATCACTTAACAAAAAGGCATTCATGCGCTTACAGCAAAGAGCTCGCCTCTTGCTGTGTGCTGCATGCTGATGTCATTTGCATGCTGAAGCACTGGGTATCTGAAATGTATCTGAGTGCCATCAGCCACAAATGTGACCTGCTAATCTAAAATTTACAGGGTCAGTATTTACAATTTTGTGTTCATTATCTCAATGTTTTTCTCAACACTGAAACACTGATAAATTGCCACCTGCAGCTTAGTGGTCTAGCGAAATCAAAAGTGTGAGAAGAAGTGTGAAGAGGCAGCCTCCCATTTTCTTTGGGAGTAAATCTTTGAACCTTTGTGAAAAGCCTCTCATCTTGCAGAGACATTGGAGTTAGTTGCCATAGCAATGGAGGAGCAGACAGTGAGAGAGAGGTAGATAGAGCAAGAGGGGAGAGAAAGTGTGTGTTTGTGTGTGTGTGTGTGTGTGTGTGTGTGTGTGTGTGTGTGTGTGTGTGTGTGTGTGTGTGTGCAAGAGAGAGAGAGAGAGAGAGAGAGAGCGAGAGAGAGAGAGGGAGAGAGAGAGATGCACTGAAGTGTGATATTATTTGCAGCTGTGGCACATGATGCCAAAATGGTCTCCACAGCAACATATTTGATTTGCATTTCCATATGAATTTAAATAAACTTCCGAACTGCACACTTGTAATATTGATTGGACCCAAAAAAAAAAGCATTTGATGTGTATATTAATTTGGTTGATCATCCCCCTGTGCACATATTCTGCTCCTGAGAGTCCTCAATATCAATTCTGCTAATCAGTTCATCTTACTCAGCAATTTGTTGTTCTCAATTTTGTACTCAAATATATAAGATATGCAACAATTCCTCGCATTCACTGGCATATTGAGAAGGTCGAAGACATTCCTTAATTGTATTCACTATCAATGCTTCTTTGTTCTTCGTTTGAATTACGGTTCTGTCCTTGGCCACGTTTTTTTCCCACCCATCAAATAATGTGTGTGGAATTATAACAGTGGCTGCTGTAAGCAGACATTTATGAAACCTCAGACCTTTCTCTTTCCCGCAATAAAACTGATGAGAATCCTGAAGTCTAAGTCATAAAAATAAACCGCTGAAGGGAATTGGATTTGTCAAGCAGACATTTGAAGGGTCTGTCAAAGGTCAATCTTCTGTCAATAAACATTTTTTTATTTACTTCCTCTGGGATATCTGGCAAGGCCTGTGTGAAAAATCGATTGGAAAATGTTAAGTGTAGAGATGTGACAGAATTATAGATAGTGAGGAAGCTACAAGCATAACAGGTTTACCAAGGATGAGAGGAAAGTGAGCTTTAAGTTACGTGTGAGCTTATATATACATATATATAAAATTGGATTGGAGTGGAAGATCTATAGTGGGCTGCTGTAGAGCTCGAATCTCAACCCTTACATTTGCACAATGCTTATACTGTATATTGTATTATAATATTGTAGTTCCATTTGTGTGATTTTTCTATTTTTGCATATCAACGATTTGCTAGTTGACCTAATTATTGTGTAGAAATTCATTGTTTTGAGGCAGTAACATTGATGAAATACATTAGTGGGCAAAACATGAAGCTTTAAATGTTTTAATAACAAAATAATTGGTAATGAAATTAAACATATAGATCAAATAGATAGCTTTTCACTTTGATAGCACCACCAAGTGGCACTGCTGGGCCCTTGAGTAGGACCCTTGGCTTTCAACTGCTTTGTTGTATAAATGAGAACAGTGTAATTCATGCCAATTATGCCAAATGCCATAATTGTAAATGTAGTTGAAACATTTTGTAAACTTGAATTTTACATCAAACATTTCAATAATTATCATAATTTTACATTTGTGTCCTAGAAAAAAGTTCATTGCATCAAAAGCAAATGAGCAAATGTGGCACAGGAAAGTCCAGATAGTGCCTTTGTTTAATTAATGCAAATTTTCTGACCAATAATTTGTTGTTAAGAGAGTTAAAGAGCATTATTTTGCCATTTTGTGTGTGGCCAATTTTTTGTCCACGAGTCTATACATGCTATGGGATTTATCTGATTTTTCTGCGCTCTTTGAACCGCTCACTCAAAAGGCTCAGTTTCAAGATGCTCACGCTCAAGGAGATCATGTTTCAGATCAAGATCCAAGGACAAAGCTTACCAATACCTGGTCCTCCCGTTCGGCCTAGCACTCTCACCTCGCACCTTCACCAAGTGCATCTAGCCCCGCTACGGCTTCAGGGCATCCGCATTCTAAACTATATCGACTAGTGGTTGGTATCCCTCAATCAGAGCTTCAATTCAATTAAATTAATTTTTATTTGTATAACGCTTTTAACAATGAACATTGTCTCAAAGCAGCTTTACACAGATAATGTGGCGCTTAAAAGTGAATATGTAGCTTCAGGTGGTCTAGCATTGAGATGTTGTTCTCGCCCACATGAAGGAATTATGGTTAAAACTAAACGCAAAGAAGAGTGTGGTTTCTCCAGTACAAAGAACCACCTTCTTAGGCATAGTGTAAGATTAGACCGTGTTGCGGGCACAATTGTCTCCTGTCCTGATCGAAGTCATCCTCACTGCAGTCAAGAGAATAAAAGCAGGCCAGTAACTGACTGTGAGGCAGCTCCAGAGGCTGCTCAGTCTCATGGCAGCAGTGGCCAGTGTGATCCCACTTGGCCTCCTCTATTTGAGACCACTCTAGTGGTGGCTCAGAGGCAGAGGGTTCTCCCGAAAGGGCAATCCGTTCCGTACTATCAAGGTGTTATGGCGAGCCCTTAGAAGTATGGAGAGAACCTACCTTCCTGTCTCAAGGCCCTGTCCTGGGAGCTCCCTCGCGGGCTGTAGGTCGGTGTCTTTCATGGCACATAAACTGCCTGGGGATGATGGCCGTGTTCTTGGCACTGGAACACTTCCACCGAGACCTGAGAGGTCGCCACGTGTTGGACCTTACGGACAACATGTCAGTGGTCTTATACATCAACCGCCAGGGGGGTCTCCAGTCTCGCCCCCCTGTGCAGGCTGGCGTGGCAGAGCCCTTGGCCGAGGTGGCCCTTAGGTATTTGTTGGTTAAGACTGCCTTTCTCCTGGCAATCTCCTCCCTTAAGAGGGTCGGAGACCCACAGGCTCTTTCTGTGGCCCCGTCTACCCTGGAGTTTGCCCCTGGTGTGGCCAGTGCTATTCTTTACCCCAAACCGGGGTATGTGCCTAAGGTGCCTGCGGCTCCCTCAAGACCTGCCATTTTGCAGGCATTCTGCCCTCCTCCTTTCCTAGCCCCTAACTAGGAAAAGCAAAATCGCTTGTGTCCAGTGCAATTTCGTGGAGGAAGTTGGAGCAGCTGTTCGTCTGCTATGGCACTCAAAGAAGAGGTTTCCCGGCTAATAAGCAGACACTCAGTAGATGGATTGTGAATGCCATTTGTCTGTGTTATGAGTCCTTTGGTCTTCCAACTCCTTTCGGAGTTAAGGCTCATTCCACCCGGGATATGGCGGCCTCTATGCCCTGGTCCGCTGGAATGTTGCTTCAGGACATTTGTAACTGGGACATTTGTGACATTTGGCTGGTCCACCCCACTGACTTTTGTCAGGTTCTACGACCTCGACATTAGAGCCACTCCCGGCTCCTCTGTCCTGCATGCAGGTTGTGCTCAGACACACTAGGCAGGGACTGGTCAGTATGGTGTGATTGGACACTCATTCCCAAAGGTTTTTTTGACACAGCTCAAGTTCCTGAAAGGGAACTTCACTAGGTTACGTATGTAACCCTTGTTCCCAGAGAAACCAGAGCTGCGTCAAAGGGCCATAATCACTGCATTTCTGCAGCGCTTACCTTCTCTTTTTTTTTCAAGCTAATGTCGCTCCCATCGCAATTAAATGATACACAGTTATCTCTACATTAAGAAAATCCACTGAAAAATAAAATTATTGAGTTTGCCAGCAACAAGATCCAATTGCACTTGTCTGTTCCAGGAAATAGTAGGAGGAAGAAAAATAAAGTAGAAAATGAATTCAAGTTGTGAAAGAAACTGCTCACATACCAGGACAGCTTTGTAATATTGTAATGGTTTGTGTAAAGCTTCATGTTTTGTGGGGGTGGGTATTGCTAGATTTTAAGTCTGTTGTGAGCTAGATTAGGTGATGTGATTGATTCATTCCAACATCTGTGCTTCCTGTATGAATGATGCATGCCTTTTGCTCTCATTCACTGAAAAGAAAACATACACTATATTAAAATGTGGATTTAAAAAGATTCCCTGCATCAATATGGTATAATAATGATAGTTATTAAAATATTATACAACATATTTACATAAACTATATGGGAAAAAAAATCAACTAACTTTTCCAACCATATGTGGTTTCTTCCCAAACTGTCACCACAGAGTTGGAGGCAAAAGCCACCTCCATAAAGATATGGTTTACATGGAATGGAATGAAAGATCTTGAGTGGCCTAGTATTGAGCTCTTAAATTTCCTAAATGTGTTATGGAATATTCAAAAAGCACATACAAATCCTATAATCTAATGTCCCCAAACTTTTGTCTATATATTGTAAATAGAATGAGTTCACAGGTGTTATAAATAGTGCAATAATTAATAATACAATGAACATACCACAGCATTGCTGCATTCTCTTTTGATTGGACAGACGATTGGCCACAGCTGATTGGTGACAACTTGTTTCTATAATTGTTAATTATTTTTATAGTATTGACTTACAGAGAGATTTGTATGCCAAACATATATAAAATGATGGGGAAAATGTGTGTAATAGTTGATATGCATATATGTTGATATGTAAAAAACAGCTGATATGTAAAGGTTTATATAAAAATATATATATTTTTTTATAAAATAAACAATAAAAAATAGATACTTTTTTAATAAACTATAGAAATGTCTGTAATAGTTGCTATGATTACGCTTTTTAGCCCTTTTTGAAAGAGACTCCGAGGTTAGCACTTTGTGTGGCACTGTAATTGTCAGATATAAAAGTGGTCATTTAAATGTTTAAGTCTAAGTTTACTTTTGGTCTCTAGTACAACAACAAGCTGTTAAGTATCAAACACTACAGGAAATGATAGCAGAAACATCCACAACATTAATGTAATTATACAAAATATTATGTGCAATTCTATATTAAATTAAAAATGGTAACTGTTCATGTTGCTGAAATACAGCATCCAGCTGATATATTTTTTTTCATACTTACACAGCAGTGGGCTAAATGTCAACAAAGATTTAGCTTTGCCTAAAGAAGGAGGAAACATATTCTGTGGTAACACATGCATGTGAGTCTTTGACATTCAGGATTTTGTTTACAAAGTCTAGTCGTTTAATGAGCTTTAGTATTATTCTAATCTAGCAGTTTGTAATTGAAATTCTTTTGGGAGCTTTTTGTGCCACCAGACTCACTGGACCAAAGTAAATTATGTTCATCCATCATGCTTTGTCTATTACTCATTGGATTATCACATAATCATGAACACTTCACAACTCTGAACTAATGATGCCTAAAAGCACTGAGAGCATCACGAAATAACCCCTCGACATAACTCAGTTGCAGCTGTATCAGTTTTATTTGAAATCCTGTGAGTCACTTTTACCTTTAGGACCTCGTTGCCTAAAAAGTGAGAACATGCAGCAATTATCTTCATAGTGTCAACCATTTTGTAAATCTAGGTCCTGTTAGAATTATGTAGATACCACCCCAATTCCAAAAAACTGTGTAAAATGTAAATAAAAACAGAATGTAATGATTTGCAAATCTCATAAACCCATATTTTATTTACAATAGTTTATAGGAACATTAATCTGAAATTCATATTGCTGACCTTTTGCCAAGTTATCAAATTAGTTGCAAAATGCTCCTTCAGCTGTTTTTTTTAATAACACTTACCTTGCCGGCCATTTGTTGACCCAATTCTTTGAGATGTGTTGTGGCCATCAAATTTGAAATGACCTTTTTATCTGAAAATGGTACTTTTCCTAAGCATTGGATATGTTTCCTGTGTTCTGTGTAGACATGAAGTCATACTACTGTATATTGATGTCAGTTACTCACAGCAGCAGGTATCTGGAGGAAATCGCTATCATGTCATAAGAAAAATTCAAGCACATCCACAATGTAAAACATCTACAAGTATTCCTTTTAAAGTCAGATTATGTCATCCGTATACTATGAGGTAATTCTCACTGGACATGTCTAGACAGAATGTGTCTCAGGTGAGTTGTAGTATCACCACAATCAGATGATTCACAAACCATGACAGACATCGGGTATCATGTTCAGATTCTCATGTCTCCAATGAACCCCAAAACATGTTCCACATGTACTGACTCTTCTAGCTATGAATGTATTATATATATAATATAACAGAAGCTCTGTCTGTCTTTCACACTTGAAGCATGCTATTTGATAACAGCGTATCTTTTATCACAAGGTCAATGAGTGATAAGGAGCATGGTTTGGCAGCAGTTTCTGAACTGTCGTCTTTTTTATGAATTAATTATTGGTATTGTTTTATTTTATTTGACTCATGTGCATGTTATGAAAGCTGATGTATTAAGATGTTTTGATAAACCTAAATGTATAAACATTATGAATAGGAACATCTTTACTCAACAAAGCACAGAAAGAATATCAGGTATCAAATGCACCAGCTGTTTGCTGAAGAATCTTTTTTTCTAGTATGAGAGTGGACAGAAAGCTACGAGAAATTTTATTTTCATCTAATTCCAAATCTAACACAAATAAGTGTTTGGGGATTATTCAGCAAAACTGTGAGAACAAACATGACAGGAACAACACATTTTTTTTACATGTTAAATAGCAATAATGAAAATGTTTGCATTGCTGCTTTTTTCATTCTGCCTTATCACTAGCTTTCTCCCACACCCAGCCTTCTACATCCCCCAAAGTGCCTTTTTACCTTGCCAGGTTTATTTTTTGTTATCAGTAGATAACCTACAACATACAATTTACTATTACTGTTACATTTCTAATGTTGAATTTCAAATCAAATAAATAAAAGAATAGTATAATCTAAGACATATATAGTAGCAAACAATATAACTGCTTTGCAAATTACATTTCTGTAGTTATCTAATCAAGTGTAATTTTTAAGTACCCACTTAAAGCTTGAAGGTTGCTTTCCTCTTCCTCATTTAAAGTAAGTCCTACAAGCATTATGCTGTATGTATTTTCTTTAAAGACTTTTGCTATTCAATCTAAAGCAGGTGACAAAACACTAACAATGCTGTTTAATACATCCAGGTGCACATGGTGTGAGTACAGAAGCTATTTGACTGCTACTTTTAAACAAACAGCTTACTGGCTCATTACTTAGGTCCAAACAAGATGCTATCAGCCAAGGGTTTACTCCGTTCATGAAAATAATCAGCCCTGCTTTTCCTGAGGGAGGTGCCTCTGTGCTGATTGAAGGCTTCTTCCCCCCAAAGTCAACCCCCCTTTTGCATCCTGAACCCTTGTGCCTGCTTGTCTTATCTCTCAGGCTGTGTTTGTTTCTGTTAAGCAGTTACCAAAAATGCTCTCAACTCGCATGATCCATGCAGGGCGCACCCATTCAAAGAGCTCGAGATTATATTCAGCTCTGCCCGGTGCATACAGATTTACTTTTAATCAAAGTGAAAGTATCTGTGCAGTCTGATAAGCTTAAAGGTACAAAGTGCCTGGTTTGATTTTTGCATTTCATGAGATTGATTTTTATGCTTTGTCATTAATCACATACATAGAAGCAAAGTTTTGACTGAATCATTTCTGTTTGAATTTATTTCGGTTCTGATCAAGATTATGTCTTAAACTGATCTCTCTGAAAAGACTATCAGTGCTATACGTCATGCAGATGTCATGAATCATACACTGTTGGAGGAATTTTGGACAAATAATTTGTGCCCTAGCAAACAAATTCAATATCATTCAAATGTAACAAGTGCCTTTTAATGTGTCCTCGATCCTGTTCCTTTCTTCCCCATATAAATTTGTTTTTCAAATCAAATCAAATCAAATTTTATTTGTCACATACACATAAATACAGGGTACGACATGCAGTGAAATGCTTTTAACGACGGTCCGGCATGGGGGAATAAAATAGGGTAAAAAGGGTAATAAAAATATAAATATAATAACAAAATTTAAAGAAAAATATAGTAAGAAAAAGAAGGCAGATAAATAAAGATATAAAGATATCTAAATATATATGTATATATACATACATATACATATATTCATATATATACACATACACAGAAAATGTTTATGGCAGTGTGCAGTTAACCAGTAAACAACAGTAAACAGTAAACAAGTTAGGCATGTTTTTGATTGTCCATAAGTGTCCGTGTGCAGTAAGGTGTGGTGTAAAGTGTCCTTGTGCGGAATGGTGTGGTATAAGAAAAGAATATAAGAAATATGAAATAAATATGAAAAGAAAATGAAAATATGAAAGTAAAGTGCACTGTGCTGTGCAAGTCCAGTGTATAATGTGCCGTAGCACGAAAAGTGTGATTGTGCAGGGGAAAAAAAGGGTGATGATGGAGAGAGTGGGCCAGTTTTTACTACATGTTTTACTACCTATAGCACACAATAAATATATTTAACCAACACAACACACACAACACACATACAGTGAATGTCATGTTTTAATTAGCTTTCTGGAGGACTCCATGCAATAGCAAAACAGACATAAGCCTATCAACATGTCTGTAATCAATTACCGGCTGTGAAAATGTCCCTGCTGCTTCTGTGCCATAGTCGATAGTGAAACTTTTTGATCTGCAATTTTCAATCAATTTTCTCACTTTTTACTTCTGGAGTTAACCAGACATCCAAACACTGTAAACTTAAATGTTTGTCTAGTAATTTTCAGTTTTCAAAATTTCTCTATGTGAAATGTTTTCCCAGGAATCAACCAAAAACAGGCTTTTAACTGGAATCATTCTTAATTTAATAGAATTTCAGGATTCCCAGAATTTTTTATTCCCATAATGCTCACATAATGATGTGGTCTATTTGTGTAGGGCAATGACTGTGACTCATGGCAATAATGAATGTTTCGAAATGTCCTGGTTGGTCAGGCTTCCATTCAGCACAGTTCTGTCTGTTATAAAAATAAAACCTAAAAATAGCTGTTACAGAACAGTTTGTATAGGTATAGGTTCTTTTTAAGTTTTTCAAAAACAACTACCTCACATCATTCTGGAAAGGCAAGCTTTTTATAAAAATAAATAAATAAATAAACTAAAGAGAATGTTTCTTAGACGTTATTATTTGGAAAGAAGAAAAATGTCAAAATGTGAACCTTATGTTAAGGTTAAAGGAGCATTTTGTGTTTGCTGAAAATTAATGCAGTGTGCAGGATTCTGCCTGTGGAAAGCTGCTGCTTACAGCTAATGTTGCTCACGGCAGATATCACTAGAGACAGCAAAATCCTCGTCACATAACTAGCCACGCTGGCCTGCAATGTGCACCTGCATCCGACGAAAGGGAAGTGCACACAATTGGGCTTGTGTCATTAAGCTCTAGGCTTCCTACTCTTCCTGTTTGTCAGTAAGTCAAAACTCCAGTTTGCTTGCATAATCAACCTAGAAATATGGTGCAGCATATGCACTTTATGTTATACAGAAAACTAGATTTGAGGGAAATAACTAGTTTAGTATATGTCTTGTAATGTAAAGGTATTATGAAAACAGCACAGCAAACTCATGCATTAATATAAGATTCTGAAGAGCTGCCAGATTGTAAAATGAATGAAGATGAGATGTCCAAGACAGTGGATGAATAAAAGGATTTACATTGCTCTATGTAATGTTACATTAGAACGTAGAACATTGATGTGGATGTATAGTTTTAAACTGTTGTTCTCTTTCTTGGTTAACCCTGAAGCAAAGCTTCTCGGCTATAACAAATATAAAACACAGCAAAAATGAACAAGAGGATTATCTGTGTTTGTAGTTTAGAAAAAATGAAGAGTAATCTTTTGTGGTGCTGCCAAACACTTGTCACTCAGCTCTCTTTACGATGGGGAGAAATGATAAACATGCAGTGTGTTCTTGGGCAAACAATACAATCCTTTCTTTTTATGCAAGACCTGTAGTTCAACTTAGGTTAAAGTGCGCTACTAAATAAATAACACAAATTAAACTGGCTCAAATGAGTAACAACATTTATATTGAATATACTTTATGCAGGACATTATACGGAGCTATGGCAAAATAATCCTCTTGCCTTGAAACCAGTGGCCTCATTCATACATTTTTTATTTAAAGATTAAATTTTATAGTATCTGACTTTATTTCTTTGTGCTCTCTGCTAAAGTTCTGTACACGAGTTGCTGAGCTCAGTTCCCTCCCATGACACTGGGTCGTGAACTACCGCAACAACCACATGCTAGGTTCAATTAAGGCCTTGATTCAGAGCTCAGTGAGGGCAGAGCAGAGCTGTTGGCTAAAATCCATTGAACTGACTTTTTCTCACACCCAGTTCATTAAATGCCTTTTGTGTGCTAATGGGAGCTGTTTTCTGTCAGAAAGAAAGAACATCATATTCTGTTATATAGAGTTCTTGCACCATGGGTTTCATTATTGAGACATGGGAAACAATCAGAGCAAAGCCATTTGTCTTTTTCAGTGGACTTACAAAATGTGATAAGAATACTTTATCATCAGTCCAATGTGCTGCTGTGAAATTTCCATAATTTTAATGAACTCTTAATAAAATGGTTCTCCAGAGAGGAATTATTCTACCAGATCAGCTTTCTCATATAAGGTTGACTGTAAAAAAAAAACCTTATTCTTTATGCATATAAAATTGAATTTGAAATAATGATTTATTTTGTTCTGATGCTTACTCTGCCTCTGCTATCAAGATAAAAGAATAAACACAGATAAACAAATGATAAGTTGCAAGAAATAGGCTAAAAATAATTTAGAATGAATGAAATCCCCTTTATATCAGAATCGAATCAGAAATAGCTTTATTAACAAGTATGCTTACACACAAGGAATTTGACTTGGCGTCAGGAGCTTCCAATGAACATTGTCTCAAAGCAGCTTTACACAGATAATGTGGTGATAAAAAATTAATATGTTCTTTATAAGTGTAAATTTGTCCCTGATAAGCGAGCCGGTGGCAACTGGGGCAAGTAAAAACTCCCAGATGGCATTAGAAAAAAACGTTGAGAGGAAGCAGACTCAAGAAGGAACCCATCCTCATCTGGGCTCCACCGAATGTCCATTTATTGCAGATATACGATGTTGCGGGGTACAGTGATGGTGATCAGAAGCAAACTGTAGTCCTGAGTCAATGTAGCAGACTGTTGACATTAACTTAAGTCCAAATCCATCCTCAAAGCTTCTGTTCTTATTCCAGAATTTCATGGAACCACCCAAGGCTTTGATAAGAAACCGTGCCAAGCTGCACAGAGTGGCCTCCAAACGAAGAGGACCCTGTCTAGAGGCAGGCCTGGATGAAGTAAGAAGATCCGTGGAGGGAAGAGGGGCAGAAACAGTGGTTACTGGAACCTCAGGAGCATGTTTAACTCGACTATTTTAACCCCTTTTAGTTTACTAATGAATTCTACTCAAGGATATTCCTGTTATCCTGTAACCCTTATGGTGTGGCATCTAAAAATGTGTTGTATTTTGTGAAAGACCTCTTTTGGAGCCACAAAAGAGGTGGCAAATAACTCCTAGCTATTACACTCACAGTCATTCAGCTACTTTACAGTCAGATTAGAGGCTAATGGAAACTCGAAAAGGATGATCTAGACACATTTTTTGAACGCACAGATTAGATCTAAAAATGATCTAGTTCTAGATCTAATTCTCTTCAGGGTTAATTTCAATGACAATTTTGCTAATATTTTCTGAAGGACATTTATTCATATAGCAGGCAGGTACAGCAAAAAAAATAAAAAATCTGCATCTGCATGTGTGGGCATGATTGGTTAGAATTCCTTCTGGAGTGGGTGGGATTGTCAAAAGTGAATGGGAGAATGAGTAGCAAATTTTTCAGGAATTCTTTCAGAAGCAGGCAGCGTGGGTAAAAAAAGTCACAAACACAGACACACACCTATACTACTGAGTATATTATACAACAAGAAATATGCATTATGCTGTATTATAATGTGAATGCTCTAACATTGTTTTATCTGCATTTTCTCATGCAATATTGAAATGCTAAACCGCATAAATTCAGCTCCAGAGATAGAGAGAGAGATAGAGATAGAGAGAGAGAGAGAGAGAGAGAGAGAGAGAGAGAGAGAGAGAGAGAGAGAAAGTTGTATTATATTGTTGCATGTGTAACATATAACTTTTGCACCTTTTATGTGCTTTAATGAAATAAACATATTGTAAATCTTCATTGGCTTTTTGTTACTGTGGATCAATGGAATGTGCCTTTATGAGCTAATGTTTGGTCATACATCGGAGAACATGATCAGGCATGTTTGAATAAGGTGTTTTCCCCATGCTCTTACGTAACCCCTGCCTAGTGCCCTTTGGTTTGTTGAAAGCTTTTCATGTTGTTGGTGCACTTTGTTTTGCAAGGCGCTCTCATCTTTTTCTCTCACCAGTTTCGGTGAGAGTTCTCAGGTGCTTGGAATTTAAATCCTTAAAGGTGTGTCAAAGAGCAACATTCGACTATAAATGTCAGAGCTAACATTTGGGCAGAGTGTGTGTGTGTGTGTGTGTGTGTGTGTGTGTGTGTGTGTGTGTGTGTGTGTGCGTGTGTGTGTGTGTGTGTGTGTGTGTGTGTGTGTGTGTGTGTGTGTGTGTGTGTATAGGAATCCCTTCTCTTATTGTCCCAGACTTCACATACCTTTTGGCCTAATGCCATAAAGTGATGAGATGAGGTTTGAAATGAATGGCTCATGCGTAGAAGCTGAAAACATTAATGGCTTTGTTGTAATGCAATACAAGACAAACTTACTTATTTTAGCCTTTTCATAATTTGCTGCAAATCTGCATTTTAACTTAGGGAAAAATAATTAGCATTATAAGATGATGTGAATGTCCCCATGTTATTCCTTTAAACAGTCTGGTTAGCATCAATTACTAGCATATACCTCATACATAGCATTTTCATCCCAGCCTATCTTTTATTGTAACATTTTTGGATTAGTAATTATATGCCACCATGCCATGTTCTGAGTACAGCTTCTACTCTGCAAAGTTTTTTTTTCAGTACATCTCTGTTATGTTCACCTTATACCACATAATGTTTACATCTTTTTTTCTAAAATTAAAAATAAATTAAAAGCGATGTCTTGTTCATTGAATAACAACACACATCACACATAATTTTTTATCCATTTGTTGTTACATTAATTATTTTGGAATTCTATTCTATTCTATTCTATTCTATTCTATTCTATTCTATTTTACTACATTAAATTACATTACATTACACTACAAAACATTTAGTTCTGTTCTATTCTATTTTTTTTAAATAAATAATTTTGCCTTTAATTCATGAAAACAGGGCAGCACCATTACAGACATTAAAAACAACAGTGCTCCTTCTTCTTGTCACAGTATGCCTAGCAGGTCTTTAAATGAAAGGTTGGGCAAAATCATTACTCAAAAAATGCCTGAAAATAGGCATTTGCATACGGTTGTCAAGGATTATTTATTTTTCTCATGTAAAGTACAGCTTGTCCACCTTGATTAGTTATGCAGTCCATTTAAGACCTGATTCGCATTCTCTTGTGTCTTCCTTTAAGAATGGAACACATGAATGCTCAATCTCTCTAATTCCCTGCTGAACCTTATCTTTTCTTGTCAGGTAATATAACAAATATGTCATGCTTTCTGTTAGCCTATTTAGTAATGTAATTTCAAACAGCCTGTTGAGCAAAATTACTTAGCTTATATCATGCCTATAGCAATCACGTGAGACAAATTAATGGACTGCTTACTAAGAGACGGGGGAAAAAAGAGCCTCATGAAGGCCATTTTTGTGCCACCTCCCCAGGCAAAAGACAGGGAAGACAGCGTTTCATTTAATGTGAGTGTGCCGAAATCCTCTCTAAGAGGTGTAATATGGGAGGCCTTGGAAATAGAGCAGTATAATCAAACCATGTTTCAGGTCCATTTAAAAAAAGAATATACCAATTACACTTTTTTTCATGGTCTGCATAGTGTTGAGCCTGAAACACTTACAAATGAACAATATTGAATAGTTTTTCCCTATAAAGCTAAATGTCATCCAGAGGAAGCAGAAACTTTATCATTGTTTTGTTGTGTAAAGCAATGTGCGTTATCTGTATCCCCCAGCTGTGTAAAAGTAAACTTTATAGCAGTGAGTGAATTCATATTCGAACTCTCTGAAACACTCTTCGGTTGCCTGTGGGTTACATCATGCTCTCAAAAGTGAAAGTGTCCATATATCCATGATGTTGGCACTGGAAATTCAGCCTGTTCTCACCAACTGTTTGCACTTCCAGGTATTTTCTAAAGCCTAATTTTCAGAGGCCAGCCCCATTACCTTAAAACAATAAAGATTTACTCCCACCAA
The DNA here is from genome assembly GCF_014805685.1 of Silurus meridionalis. Taxonomy (NCBI): domain Eukaryota; kingdom Metazoa; phylum Chordata; class Actinopteri; order Siluriformes; family Siluridae; genus Silurus; species Silurus meridionalis. The sequence goes on along the minus strand of NC_060894.1, from coordinate 10,951,606 downwards.
TTTGTCACTATTTACATTGGCAAAACTTGAACCATTACACCATTCTGGGATATCCAGAACAACACATGGAAGACTGAATATTGTAAATAGAATTAATTAAACATTGATCTTTGCCTTGAATGCAGCCATCATTTTGATCCAATGCTTTTTTTCAGATTTCAAAATAGCAAATGTTATTGTCATACTTCTGTGGTAAATTGATTTTATAAGAAGAGGTGCATCAATTATTCCATTTCATTAAGATGGAAAGACTGAGTAGAAGTACGTCATGAAAAAATCAATGCCTCATTGCTTTGGATGAGAAAACTTCATTTGCTAGAAAACAGAAGTCAATTATGAAAACAGCATAGGAATGATGCGCTGTGTTTTATTGACAATTAATCATTACATATTGTCTGCTGTTATGGCAAAAATGGAAGCGCATTTTACCCTTATTCATGCAGGACTTTAATATATAAATATTTATAGATTTTGTTATATATATTAATTAAAACCATTCCAGCATTCTGTTTTTGCCCCATTTAGTTTTGTTCATGAGTAATCTGGGTCACAAGTTCATTCAATTGTAGTTTAATTTAGTAAAATTCTTCTGTAGTAAATTTAATTTCTTATAAGTGATTTGACCATGGCATCCTTTGTATTTAGGTATGGTTTATAGGTCATTAATTTAGAGAACATATGATTTTCTATTGCCACTATAAAATATGAATTACTCTAAGGAACACCACGTTTTATTGCATCTCTCTGTGTTGCTTTCTTATAAAGTAGCTGAGAGTAAAACGTGATGTTTGATGCCTGGTAAAATAATACACTAACAAATAAAATGCCTTTTGTAATGATTCATGGCAAGTCCAAACCAATTTTTTCAATTGCAAATGTCTTCTTTTGTTGAACATCTTTAAACAACTATGGGAATTTTGTATTTTTAATAAACAACAATTAAGACAAAACAGTAAAAAATGTGACACAGCTTGCAGTTACAGATGAGAGAGTTTGCAGTAAAAAATGCATGGTGTGTGTTGTTTGCATTAGACATAGTCTGTACTAACAATTGTGTGACCTTACAATACCTTTGTGCAGACACAATGTCAGTGAAAGCTTATCCATAGAGGCACATGTGGCAAAACCCCATCATATATGGTATCAGCTATAAATAAAACTACCGTAATTTCCGGACTATAAAGCGCTGAATTTGACAAAGATTTTTATTTTAAACATATACAGGTGTCTACATTGAAACTAATGAACTTTACACAGGCTTTAATGAAAGACAGTGTCTGTTACACGGTGTAACGGGTGAAATATGTTGTGGCCTTTAAGAGCAGAGCGGTATTCTGGGAATGGCCTGCTGCCGCCTTTTTTCAGTATTACTGCATGTGTGCAAGACCGAGGAATATGTCCTTATTATTTTCTGATGCTCATTTCTAAGTTTCTTTGACTAACCCGTAACGCTGTAGCACAAACAATAAAAAAGCATGAGTTTTGGAAACCTGTATGGGTCCCATGACCCAGACTCAACGCATTACAACGGCTTGTATCTAAGCAGTAGCCTACCAAGTAAGTCATTGTTCACTGTCTTCCTCCTTCCTTTCACAACTATTTCTCTCTCGAGTTTATCTTTTGGCATCGTCGTGGCATCGTCGTGCAAAAAAAAGTTTTTTTCTCCCGATGCCGTGCAGCTCAGAATACAGGTGAGGTGCGTTTTTTCATTTCCGTTCGGAAATTTCATTGGTCTAATGTTATGGGGTTCAGTTTTTTGGCTTGAAGTTTGTGAAACCTGGAAAAACCCAGGAAAAATCCATAAATTAGCCGCTTCATTGTTTAAGCCGCGGGGTTAAAAACGTGGGAAAAAGTAGCGGCTTATAGTCCGAAAAATACGGTATATAATAGTTATTATATAATAATAAAATTATTATTAAGTACTAATAAGTTATTTTGACTGACCAATGAATAGCAGTAAAAGCTATTATACTAAATATTCAAAAAAATGTGTGTAACTACAAGTGTTTAATTCTATTAGAGCAAAAATTAACTCATGCATGAAGAACGAGCAGCAGATAGGACAGTGAATGACAGGGTTGAAAACATTCGGCTAGTAAAAAACATGTTTAATAGCAAATAATCAGAATGAACATGGAGGTAATGTGTCTATTATGTAAATAACATTTTCTATTGTAAGATAATGTATACTGCAAATATTGGCAAAAGGGAATTATGGAGTGTAAAATGTCAGAAATGCATGTGCACCACAGTGACCTGGTTTTCCACACAAAGCCTGAAAAGATCAGGAATAAGAGAATGCTAAATGAAGTACTAATAACCCATTAACCTTTGGCACATAATGAAAAGAAGCGTGGATGAACATGCAGGTTTACTTAAATGTGTGAAACAAATAAAAACGACTATGAACATGAACATGGAATATAACTCAAAAACAGGGAGACAATGGCAAAACTATTGAACGTGCTCAGAACACCAGCAAAAACTTGACAAGGAGGCATGCAGAGACCAGAATTTAAATAGGGTGTTTATTGACAAATGTGTGACAGGTGAAGGTGACATTTTAGTTCTCTCACATTTTAGCAACCATTGTAATATATCTTCTCAAAGGACAATACTATAAAAATTTAACTTGGATATATTTTAGAGTAGTCAATGTTCAGCTTGTATAGCAATTTAGACTTACTTAAATGACATGCAGCCATTATTGTCAAAATAGCTGGCACCAAAAGTGAGTGAACCCAAAGTGATAACAGCTGTATGTCATTTAACCATGCAAAGCTACATATCCTATTCATGTTCAGGTTTTTGTCTGCTTGACAGGACCATACAAATTTGTGTATCTTGCACTAGATCAGTTACAATTTGGTACTTTGAGTACAATTCTCTCAAACTGACCACTGGATGTTTAACATGGCACCTCATGGCAAAGATTTTCTGAGGATTTGAGAATTAGAATTGTTGCTCTCAACAAAGATGGCCTCGGCTATAAGAAGTTCGGTAACAATCTCAAACTGAGTTACAGTACAGTGGCCAGGGTCATACAGAGGTTTTCCACTCGGAATAGGCCTCGCAAGGGTCAATCAAAGACGTTGAGCCTCATGCTGTGCGTCAGGTGCAGAAGCGGGCTTTAATAAAAACAGATGCATGAGTGCTGCCAGCATTGCTTTAGAGGTTTCAGAAGCGAAAGGTCAGCTTGTCAGTTCTCAGACCATACACCACACACTGCAACAGGTTGCATGGCCATTGTCCCAGAAGGTAGAATTTTTGCTGAAGACAACCTGTGCAAGAGCATGAAATACTAGGACCATGTCCTGTGGTCTGATGAGACTAAAAAAACACGTTTGGCTCAGATGGTGTCCAGCATGGGTGGCAGCGCCCTGGTGAGGAGCACCAAAAATTTATATCTTTCCGACAATCAAGCATGGTAATGGTAGTATCATGGTGTGAGGCTGCATGAGCGCTGTTGGTACTGGGGAGCTGCGGTTAATTAAGTAAAACATAGATTCCAGCATGTACTGTGACAGTCGGAATCAGAAAATTATGCCCTGCCTTCAGAAACTGGCCTAAGTTTTCCAACATAATAGCGACCCCAAACACACCACCAAGATAACAACTTGGTGGAGTGACCAAGTATTTCTCCAGACCTAAACCCTATTGATCACATGTGGGGCATCCTTAAGTGGAAGGTGGAGAAGCACCATGTGTCTGTATGACATCATTATGGAGGAGTGGAAGAGGACCCCCAGCAACAACCTGTGCAGCTCTGGTGAATTTCATGCCCAAGAGGATTAGAGCATTGCTCAATAACAATGGTGCTCACACAAAATATTGACACTTTGGACACAGGTTTGACATGTTCACTTAAGGTCTACTCACTTTTGTCTCCAGCTATTTTGACAATAATGGCTGTAAGCTAGTTATTTTCAGAGGAAATTAAATCTATACTGCTATACAATATTTTCTATTGCTCAAGCATACCTGAATCAATTGATCCAGATAAATATCAGGTGAATTAAACGTGTTAGAGCAGGAACAATTTAAAACATGCAGAGATTTGTCTGTCACAATGATGATCTGCAATTGTTAAAGAATAATAATGACATAAAACCATTTAACCACATATAGAGTGGATCATACTCTAAACACCATATTACACCTGGTACTCTATGTTTATTCTTTGAAAAGCAAGTAGGGTACACTGTTCTCAGAAATAATGTATTTATCTATATACAAAATATGGATGACATATTTTGAGGAGTATGTCTTTATAATGGTATACTATGCAGCCTGGTTGGGACAAGACTATTGAAAGATTCTTATGTTGATCATGAGTGGGGTTTTTTTGGACCCTTTTTTGGATTCCTATCTCCAGGCATTTCGAACATTCTATTATCCTCCCTTTCTTTTTCTCTTAGCTGATTAAATTTTTCACTGCTGGTACCATTTCTGTTTGATTTTTTAAACCCAGTTAGATAAAAAATTTGGAGTAGGTGATACTACTCGTCTTTGGTCTCCAAAGTGTCATCAAAACTACATTTGAAATCACTTTTCTTTGCATTAGGGTTATAAAAGAACATGCATTAGGATTATAAAAGAACATCAGGACATCTGATAGATCTATCTATCTATCTATCTATCTATCTATACAAACATACATACATACATACATACATACATACATACATACATACATGCATACATACATATACACAAACATATACGTATATTGTTGTGGTTGTACAAGTCTACCAAGAGCTGAGAAAAGAATGAACAAGAAAGAAGAAAAAAAAAGACTCATAAACCTCTCGGTTCAAAACACATTGTCAGTTTCATGAACCATTTCTCAACATTATAGCTATCTACAGCTAGGTTTGTATTAATTTTAGAACTTAAAGATGTCCAAACCAGTTAGAGTTAGATTTAATTAACTCAGTGGTCAGAATGAATGAGTTGGATTTCCTAAATGAGACCATCTCATCTTTAGCCCGCACCCAGCTCCTTTCCTCACGGACAGAACATCGCAGACCCCTTCATAATGTATTCTATAAAGCGCAGCACCTTTTACCATTTGTGCCACTACGCACCATGTTATCACCTGTTCTGATGGTCACAATGATTATAAAAATATTCAATAAGCCAATGATTTGACTTGTTTTTGAACATGTGGCATGTCTCTGATCTGAGTCAGAAATAATCATAACTGAGCAATCTTGTGTGTTAATGACTAGATTTCCTTCTGGAATGTCATTCTGGTTTCACTGTCAAGCTGTGAAGACAAGACCATTTGACTATTATTGTGAAGTTCTACACAATTCAGGCATTGATATTATTCTGTGTTTTCAGCCTTCTGGTCCATAGTTCACTAACACAACGGGGCAGTAAAATCCGTCAAATCATCACTTTTGTTTATTTTGAGTAAAAGAGATAAGCACCCTCAGTTTATAATTAACACATGTTCCTATTTTTAAAAGAGTGAGCACAGATGTAGCATAATAGTGATTACATCCTAGAACAAATGTAACGATGATTGGCATTTCAAATATTTGACTTGAGACTATTTAAAATATTTTTGCTGGTACTTTAAGGTGCATAGTCATGAAAGAATGTCTAATAAGTAATTCCTTACTAGTCTAGCATTCTCTCTTGATTTGATTGGTTGTTATTAGGAATAAAGTTTCCACTAAATGTTTGTTTTAAACCTGTAGTCATTCATTTTTCATCAGGTGGGATGTAACAACTTATTTAAATGCAAATCTTATTAAAATCTCCATATTCTCCTCAGCTTGCATAAAATGTCATCGAAATGTCAAATACCAAAAGGAATAGGACACTACCATTACTGTAAATGCTGTAGGTTTGTATAGTTGGACCCTAAACAACAAACAAGTTTTAAAGATTCTCATTTTTTTTTCTATGTTAAAAATGTTGTTATAACCATGGATGTATAGGGCTTACTATACTGAGTATTTGCTAATGTGAGTGGGGAAGGTTGTGGAGGTGGAGGAAGGCTGTGAGTTTAAATCTTACCAACTAGTCCAACTACCAACTTATCAACTAGTGTTACTGCTGCACCCTTGAGCAAGGCCTAAGGCCAAAGTCGCTAATATGTAGTGCTGTAAATGCAAATGTCAGATTGTTGTACAGGTTTGGACTCATCTGACGCTGGTACAAAATGTTTGTAAGAATCTAACCATTACAACCATATGTGCCTGTTGAACAACTCATTCCAGATTGATCATTAATAAACCCATTCCATTGCCATAAAAAACTCCACACTTCTGGAAAGGTTTTCCACTAGATTTCGAAATATGGCTGTGGAGATTTATGCTCAGGCAACCACAAGAGCATTAGTGAGGTCAGGCGCTGATGTGTGATGAGGAAGACGAATCTCAGTCTGTGTTCTGGTTCATACAAAATCACTAATCACTGGGGTTAATGTTAGAATTCTGTACAAGAAGCTTGAATTCTTCCACTCCAAACCTGACAAAACTATGCATTTATGGACATTGGTTTGTTTACAGGGTCCTTGTCAGATTTCGTTTCAAAAGACGTTAAATTCAACTGTGTACTTCACTTTGGCAAAGAACCACATGAGTGTGCTAAATGTCAGTTGTACACATACTACATACTAGTGTATAAGTGATATATAGAGAATATAACCCTATATAATTTTCTATTTCCTTAAAAATGGAATTACTAATGAATAAAATTTAGGCAAAAGATTGCATTTGAAAATGCTTCTGTGTTCATTTGACTCTCTCAGACAGTAATATTAGCCACAGGCCAAATCCATGTGACATCCTGTCTCTCTGCCTCTCGCACAGGGGTATTCAGTGAAGAAAACATTAGAAGTATCTGTGGTACCTAGTCATTATACTTCTTGTCTTTCTGACTATGTTTAATCTATTTAACAATTCTACTGCATAGCAGAAGTGTGACTCAGTGTGTTAGCGAATTCTGATATCAATGTGTAAATGTTAAATGAGTCAGAGTGTTTGAATATATTTGTATTAACATTTATAATAAGACAAGCATTGCTCAAACTCACATTGTCTGCGAAGAAATTGCTTCTTTCATGCATTTTTCTGTTTTATGTAGTTTAATTGAACAAGCCATTTTTGGCTTGCATTAGCTAAATCAAACAAACTAGCTTTGTTTCAGGTAAGGCCTATCTACAAACACTACCATGTGGTTCTTTATTAACTTGCAAGTCCATAACAATGGTTACAGTGGTTAACATTGGTTTGCTACCTCAACACTTGTTCACAGAAAATCAACTACATTTGGGTCATTAAGTATTTGGACAGTTACACAATTTCGGTTATTTAGCCTCTGTGTACCACTACAATGGATTTAAAATGAAGCAATCAAGATGTAATTAAAATGTAGATGTTCAAATTTTGTTCAATTAGTTTCATTTTAAATAAATACTGCATTAAACAATAAAAAATTACAGATAGTTTTACATCACAATTTTCACAGAATAAAAAGGAATTGGAAAACAAAGTCTCAACAACTTGTTGCTGTCCAAATACTTATGCTCCCAACTGTATATGCTTCCCATAAAAAGGAAGGAGCTTGTCGATATAACAGAGCACTGAACAAGAAAGTGAATAACTGTAATCTAATGTTGTGGCTTTAAAAATCATGAACTCCCTCCTCCATATCGTATATGGACATCGTGCTTCCTATCTTGGCAGTGTTCCAGATATGCTCTGTAGCATGCACTTTATCCACAGTGCTAAAATTGATTTCAAAGTTGATGTCAGTCGTGACTTTGGGATGCTTCTCCCTCCGTCTTTATGATATATCCAATACAGTGAGCAGGCTGTTTCCTCATAAACATTTGTACATTTATTTCCTAGCATAATTTGTACATGGGTTGAGACATAGTAAGTTATCCAATAACTAGACTTTAACATGCAGGGATACGATTTGCTAATGTATAGATATGGAAGTGCACGTGTATATTGGATGTGTATCTGTGTTTTGCTTTTGAAAACATAATAGGACCTTAGACAGATCTTTGTAGCAATATATACTGCTCTACATGGTCAATAATGCATTAGCCACTCTCACAAATGCTGTTGCTACAAATATTTAATAAATTTAAATATTTCCAAATATCCAAACATTTTAAATATAAGTTTCTTTGGCAATGCTTTTTTTCATTATTGCTTGTATCATTTTGTATCATTTAAATTTCATGAAATGTAATTAATTAGTTGTTATTTTGTTGTCATGTGATTCTTTGTCTTTTATTGTTCACTGTTGTGCTAATTTATGTTCTGCTAATTACAGTATTTCATGATGTTATGTCTGCTATTTTCATGAGTTTTTCCTCTTAATTACTACATGTTTTGTTTTCATGTGCTCTTTTTATCACAAGATGTCCTGTATCTATTGGTACTGTGACTAACTGCAGAGTAGACAATGTTTACATGTAGCAATGACAATCCCTGTGCAAATGTTAATGGGCACGTGGTAGAGCTAGCTGAGCCAAATCAGTGGATTAAGAAAAAGCCTTATAAAGCTTATGAATGATCTTGTGCTTAGCTGTAGAAAAGAAGGCACATACATATACAGAAACACACACAAGCCTAGGCTGCTCTGGCATGCCAGAAAAACCATGAATTAAATGATCTAGTCTGGTCATGTACAAAAACATATGCTTAGCTGAAATCATTTACAAGCATACCTGTGGTGCAAAAAATTTCTAAAGCATGTTTCAGAAGATGGTGCTGGCAGGACATAGATTAAAACCTTATTTAGTGATAACATTTTATCGCCCTTTACACTGATGTAACTGTGGGCAAGCAATTTTCTGGTTTATGTGTTTATCTTGGATATATTTGACTTGATCTTTGACTTGATCTGTCACATAACTCAAAAGAGATGAAGCCAGGTCGTATTGCCCTGGAAGTTTTTGTAACTTTGCCAGGAGCAGAAACAAAGGGAACTAGATGCTTTACTTCATGTGTTGATCCTTGTGTGTTAATTGATGCTCAAAATACATGCAACATGCTCAAATATGTCCCATATAAAAAAAAAAATTCATATATGATAAAAAAATGTAATGAATGCTTGTTCTTCTCTATTCATTTTTTAAGCCAGCTACTTTACTGAAATATTGCTGCAAAGATAAGAGGAGAAATAGTAAGAGACCACTGAAATGTTAAGCCATTGCAATCAAACATACCAAAAATGAAACTTTCTGCAATATAAAAACACAGGATGATGTTTATCAAAGCCGAGTGCAGTGTATCTTTCCAAAAGAGCAGTGAAATGTAATCTCTGTGTTATTGCTTCTTTCATCCTCCCAAAAAGACCTTTAAGTTCATGGCTGTGTTATTGGAAAGTATAAAATTACAGATGTCTGGTTTCTATATATTCCAGCTGCCTAAATCTCCCTATTAAAAGGCTGCCAGCTCTGTAACTGTGTGAAATGAAATGCAAGTCTCCCAAAAAAAAAAAACACATACTCTCCTCCTGACATGACAGACTTTTTTGAAGGTTAATAGGACATTTCTTATGAACTATACCAGATGATACACAATGACCAGCTTGAATATGATATGTTAAAAGTGTGTGAAATCCTTAAAAACAAAATATATTTAAGCTAACAATCACACTTTCATCCTTTCATATTTCTTCACAAAAAAATAGCTTATGACCCAGTCTCACTGTTTCTTAAGTGAACAATCTCACCTGGACACTGTAGACTTCCTTAGGTGCAATAGTCAATTAAGGTGAAATAGTTTATTTCTTAATTGTACAAATAACCTGGAAGATTTGCAGAACATAATTAAAAACAATTTAAGAGAAAAATCTGCTTTGGAAAACTCATCTCTTCAGTTAATGGAAAATATATATAGACTAGAGAGGTAAGATTCACCAATTCACATTGGTGCATCAACATAAAAGGTAACAATTTAAACAGGTGTGCATATATGTATGTATATATATATATATATATATATATATATATATATATATATATATATATATATATATATATATATATATATAAAATTATTAGTAAATGCGCTATACTTTTATTTTTTAAAAAGTGACTAATAATTTGTGACTAGTATTTTATTTCTCAAGCCTGTTCTCTCACTGTTTTTCTGCACGACAAAGGCCTGTTTGTGAAAGGGCGATGTTTGACAGAGTAAGAAGGCACTAAAGTAAATATATAATTTGCTGTCTATCTGACCCAAAGAAATTAAACTACCATATTGAATTGCATAGCACCATATATTTTCCATTGCATCATATTGCATTGGATCACATTGTGTTGAATCAAATCGAAATCAGCTTGCACTGCATTGTAATATGGGCAAATCATATCACATCGCATCACATAGCTGCTTCGATCCACATGGTCCATTTAAGATTCTGGGGTTGGAACATCATATATTATTGAAATGTATATCATTTAAACACACCCGAATGTAACACATTTAATCTTTGCGGAAAATGACTAGTTCACAAATTCACCTATTGCGCTAGTATCTGAGGGCATACTAGCAGATTCAGTCTAATTACATCATAGTAATTTTACTTAAGCTGTTTAAAAACTAAAGATTTATCTTTGTCACTTTTTTTGAGTTTTAGTCAAAAGTAAAGCCGTTTCCTGCCAAAAGTCAGAAATGTTGCTATTAGATTTTCTCGACATCTTAGTTTGTAACATCCAACTTTAAAGCCATAGGCTGCAAAGCAGGTTTTCTATTTTATTGTTTAAAATATCAATCTGGAGGGTTCCCAAAATTCAAAGGCACTGGATGTACAATGGAGTACCATGTTCAGACAAAAAACAATGTGGAGTGGAGAGATATGGCACAATAGTAAAATGAGTGAGAACGGTATGTTACAATGGAATTGATGGCCAGGAGAAAATAGGTCAGGGAAGCTGACATTAAACTAATTGCAGCAATTTCTTGCATGTACTGGTTGTTTCTTTACATGTGACAACAATTACCAGAATAAATCATGTGTCTGTTCTGTGGGGAAGGGTTTTTTTTTTAAAAGAGAAAAAAAGGCCATTTGGAATGCTGTTTTGGTCTGATGAGACCGAATAACTTTTTGGCCATAATGCCAGAAAAAGGTTTAGCATAAAAACCTGACAGCATTGTGGTGGCAGCATCATGCATCATAAAAACTAGCCAATTCTGTTTCCAAAAACTTAAGGCTTTTAGCATGACAACATCCTGAACTACATATCTGAAGCCACAAAGTATTGGCTTTACCTAAACAAGGTCATAGTTTTGGATCAAATCTGTGGGGTGACCTGAAACGTTCGGAATGTATTTGTAAAGAAATAATAGAACAATAATATGATATATCAGTATGAAACAAGGTGATTGCCTCTTACACAAAAACGCTGTTATAGAAGATGCGTTATTTAAGTATTAGTTTTAGGGGGTTCACATTTATTCTACAACAATTTTGTTGTTATTATTATTATTGTTGTTGTTATTTTTTTTATTACATTTTTTTCACCCTAAATTAAGTATTATTTGTTATTTACTTTAACTAAAAGGTTAACATTTTACAATTAAGGTAGAAAAGATTCTGATGTGATTTATCTTTATTTATATTTATTTTTATTCTACTTTTTTTTTTACATAACAAGCACATATGAATAAACCTAGAGAGCTAATGGAACTAGAAAGTATGGTATTCATGTAAGAAATCTTAGGTCAGCTCATAGTTATTGTTACAGATACAAATCAATAAGAAATTTAAAAAAAAATCTCTCTCTCTCTCTCTCTCTCTCTCTCTCTCTCTCTTTAACTCTCTCATATATGTATATATATAGATAGATAGATAGATAGATAGATAGATAGATAGATAGATAGATAGATAGATAGATAGATAGATAGATAGATAGACGGCTTTAATATAAAGTATTGTAGGACCTTCATGGTGCTTTTAGACCTGTTGGTTTTTACTATATTTAACTTTGAACACCACTTCAGTTCTGTAAGATGTTGTTACTTACACTAGTAATAATCAGCAGGCAATCCATGAAGCCCATGGATTTGAAGGCAGTACAAAAATTATGCTAGCATGAAACAGGAAGCACACTGAATTGATCCTAATCCTGAGACTATTTTCACCTTGGTTATAGGATGCATGTATTATAAGTTTTACTGAATTGTGTGTAAAGGAAGGCTGTAAAGACTGTTGTTTAAGATTTTTTTTATTTGTTCCCTGTGTCATTGTACATGCCTTCAGGATGAAACTCTTTATTCTGCAGGGATGAGCTATGGCAAACACTAGGCAGGTTTGTGTGTAGGAATGCATGGGTGTGGTTTGTTATGCCAAATGGCATGAATAGACTTGTTGCGGTACCACAAGAATGCAACACATCTTCCCTGTGCACTGCTACAGACTTGAGCTCTCTAGAAAACTGCAATACTGTCATAGGCAAACAGAAACAAATATATCATTAATCACACTGGCATTTAGCAATGTAATGCCATTAAGAAATAATCAAAAGCGAATTTACAGTAAATCTCTGTAAGGATATGTTCAGTCTTGCCATTTTATTGCATGAGAGTGTATCATTAGATACTTGTTTATTGACCTGTATTGCAAGAATGTTCTTTACGGAACTGCAAAATGTAACAAGAAATTGTGCATATGGAGTAAAATGCACTGAAAACTATTTGTTGCTAGATGAACATTAATGATTTGACAAGAAAAACATATATGCTAGCAACTTTTAATAAACAACATTTAAAAAAAAAACAGATAGTAGGAAGTAGGAAGTAAAACTAGGAAACTAGGACAAAAATGCATGACTAATGTATGTAATGTAGGACAGTTGGACATAGGACAATCGCATAATGGACAATTGAGTGAATGACAGATGGCTATTATGTAAGTGGGTGTGATTCACTGTTCTCAGTTATGTACATGGAAATGTGGCATCCTCATGGTCAACCTTATTAATATTCATGCACCTTATTTTCCTTAACGTTTTTTGAGTAAATAAAAAATAAATTGTATTAAAGGTTATAAGTGAGCTTGCGCATAATACCACGCACACTAATTTCAATTTAATTTTAAACTTTTATATTTATTTATTTATATTTTAATAAAAATGGTCAAACAGAAATGCCCCCTGCAATAATTGCGCATTAATCAAATTAATGCCGTTAAAATGAATTTGCGTTGATGCATTAATTTTGTTTGTCATTCAAACAGCAGAAGTGCATTTTTCTCAAACACTATGCACATGAACACACCTTACAGTGTCCAATGCCTTTGGCATCAACTATAGTTTTTCGTGGTTGTTTTGTTCACATTTGCATCCAACAGAACAGCCCCAGTGTGTGGCCTTTCGTTTAGACTCAGTCTCAGTCAAATCACTTCAAAGCCAGTTTCTTCCAAAATTATCCCAAGGCAGCTGGTGCATTCTCAAATTACACAGCAGCTGCAAACGAAGACAAAGAGGTTATAAAAGGTAAGGAAAAGTTAAAGGTCAGTACAGTTCTTTTCCATTATTAATTACATTAATGACTTCTATGAGCACATGCCACCATACATACAGTAGGAGGAGTCCAAAGTAGAAAGCTGATTAACATTTAGGGGGTTATCTATAGTTTGTTCAAATTTGGCTTTCTGACTTACTTTTCATTTATTTATACATTTAATTGCTATACTCTGCTCTGGATTGCAGTGGATCTGGTATCTAGCCAAGAACTCTCATGAAAATCATTTTAGGGCATTCACACTCATTCACACCTAGGGGAAATATAGCATAGCTAAAACACTTATTTTACTGTCAGGGATTTAATGGGTAGAAACTGGGTAGGAACCAAGAAAAAAACCCACATAAATGTGGTAAAAACATGCAAAACTCCACACAGGCAGCAACCCAAGCTCAGGATTGTGCCAGGGACCCTTGACTGTGTGAGGTGGCAGCACTACCCACTGAGCTATCTGAGCTTTTTGTACACTGTATTGCCAAACGTATGTAGAAACCTGACCAATAACACACCATATGAACATACCAATATCAATTTTGCTCATATAACAATGTCCACTCTTATGAGAAGGCGTTCTATCAATTTCAGAAAGTGGTTGTGGAGATTTTGTTTATTCATCCGCAAGAAAATCATTGGGATTGAGCACCGCTAAAATATAATAGCCTTTATTTGTCAAATATACATTACAGCACAGTAAAATTATTTTCTTCCCATATCCCAGCATGTTCAGAAGCTGGGGTCAGAGCATAGAGTCAGACATGATACAGTGCCCCTGAAGCCCAGAGTGTTAAGAGCCTTGCTCAAGGGCCCAAGAGTGGCAGCTTGGTGATACCAGGGCTTGAACTCCTGACCTTCTGATCAGCAACCTAGCACCTTAACCACTGAGCTACCACTCCTGGATTGGGCACTGATGTCAGACAAAAATGCCTGGTGCACAGTCAGTGGTCCAAGAGATGCTCAGAGGTGTTCAGTGGGCCACTTCAGTGCCTCTACAACAACCTTGGCAAAGCATGTCTTTATGACGCTTGCTATGTGCACAACTGGTTACTGGAACTGGTTAATTCCAGTGAATGGGAAATGATTAATGATAATTATTCTTAGAATAATGTGGTCCTAGTTTGTGGAAGGCCCACAAATGGGTGTGATGGTAAGTTGTCCATACACTTCTGACGAAATAGTGATGTATCACATGTATGCCGCAACCAAAAAAACAGAACCAGGTGGAAAGTGGCTTTTAAACGGATTCATCTGCCAGTAACAGGGAATGTTTTGAGTTTCTGACTGCCTAATAATCATTATACAGGAGCCTGAACCTTAACATTTTTGTTCCTAATTTATGTATGGCTGATTGTTACTATATTTTGACCATCTGTCTTTGCGCAACACCATTTCAATGAAACCTTCATTTATTTTGGAGGAAAAATGTTCTGAACATTTACCCTAAAAAAAGTCATTAAAAAGCAATTTTCTGCCATGAACAAGAGCATGTCTGGAACAAAGTCGGTGCTCAATTAACTTTAGGAACCCTGTGGAGTCAAGTGCTAAGTGTTCTATATTTATAAAATCTGAAACCTAAACCCTTTGGGTTGGCTGCCACAAGTTTGAACTTTTTTATTTTATGTTTGTTACCAGTAGACAATAAGTAATTTATCACAAAATGAACTTTTGCTTGTATTGTGTCACCCTCTCAGAACATATGGTGCTTATGTTTTTTTGCCTTTCATTATCTTTGCCATTTTGAAGAACATTATTTAATGATCGATGGTTTATGATGGTCCAGCATAGTAATCTAACAGTGACTCATGAGAGACGAGACAGCTTACAGTTCATAGAACCAGATGGCATGAGTAGGAACTCCAGGATGCCAAAAGAATGGCTATTCTGTTGGCTCTAATAATGGTGTGTACTGGGTACCAGTGAATCTTTTAATTTAACATATGTATTTCCTTAATCAAGCATGTTGTTACATAAGTAACTAAACAGTGTCTGGTTGCAAACTGCCCATTGAGTGCAGCATTTTTGTTGTTTTAGATTTCATTGGTATATATAGCTTGAACACTGTAATAGTCAACAAAGCAATGCATACAAGATAAATTATGAATGGGCTGCTGAGAAAACAAGCAAAAGTAAAGTTTGTGCATCCACTTCCTTTATGTTGTCATCACGGTCTCAATAAGTTGTGTCTCAGTCATGATAGTTATCTGCAGGCTACAGATAAGTCAGAAGGAAAAGAACCAGTTCTCAGTTTCATTGTAGCAACAGATCAGTTTACATATTGTCATGCCTATGAATGGAATCTTAAACTATGACCAGGAATTTCTGTAATTATGTAAACTAAATGTTTCTTTTTTAATGTAATCCAGTACTTCAACCCAAAGGGAGGCATTTTTTTTCCCCTCCAACTCTCTTTGGGCATTGGTCCATTTGATTTGCAACTTTAACTGGATCAAAAAAAGTTTACATAACAGAGGCTGTCATCTGCAAGTGGCTGAAATTTAAATATAAAGATAGTGAAACATCTACATGATACTGAACTGCAACTGTTCTTGTTTGTTGTTAAATGCTCTTCATTGCATCTGATGCCGGTGGATCTCAGGATTTTTATATTACACAGAACTCCACGGAAGATCCCACAACTCAAGCAACCAAAGTCATTTTAAGGTTCTCTTTATTAAATAAATAAATACTGGTTTCTGACAAATAAGTTACATCCAATGCACACTAGTGTATCGTTCCAGTCAACATTAGAGACATGCCTGGCTAATTATCCATTCCCCAAACAGTGATTATTGTGTGGGAGGTTGAAGCCACCCACAAAAAACTATGGCATTGGTTAAAAGATCTCACCACGTAGTCCCGTCCTGCTGTGGAATGTATTCACAGTTTTACAATGGTCTGCTCTGTACAGAGCTACACAACATCACCCTGTCCCACTGAAGCCACTTCAATGTCCACAATGGATGCAAACATGGCTGTTATGTTTCAGTGAACAAGATTGCTGCATATTTATATAGCAAAGACACATATGTTATTTAAAACTTAAGTCCATTTGATGGCCTTTTCTGGTTCCAGCCCAGCTGTCAATCATAATTGTAAGTCCTAATTCAACAGTTCCTGTGGACAGGATTCGTGCTTGTACCTCAAATCCATTGCCAAAGCATGTAGACTGAGCACTTGGCTCATGGCCAACAGAACAAATGTTCCAGTGAATACAAGTCCATGAAGTCCATCAAAAAAAATAAAAATAAAAATGTCTTAGCCATGAGCAAGATCTTCAGCAGATTTGTTGTGTTCAATTGCACCTCTGGAGAAGCATATTAAGGGCGTACTCTATGCGGCTCCGCAGGTCAGGGGAACATCCACAGCAGAGTAGGGTGCTGAGGCGTAGTGTGGTGGATACACGCTCCTCGTTGATGTACGTCAGCAGGTATTCCTCATTTTGGCTGCACAATATGATCTTTGTGTGGTCGTGGTAAAAGTTCACCTGTAGAGTAAAACATTTTTTATTATTAGCTTAACAAAAAAAATTGGAGAAGGTGGTACAATGAGGAATGAGAAATATCTGCATGAAGACCAAGCTGTACCTGAAAAGTGCCATCATTGAAGAGCATCATGAGTGCACGATCTGATTTGAGCCACTGCAGGAGATACAACCTTGGCTTGCTGACATCAATCACATTGGGTAAATCACCACCCTGTAGAGTTAGAACAATGCCATTCAGATGAAGTCATGTTAAAATATTAGATATGCACGTGGAGTCTTTGGTTTTGCACCAAGTGCAGATACTCACGTCCATAAGATTTTCTTCCATATAATGCGCAAAGTACTTGAGGATGGTGACCTGGCCGACAAACTGCTCTGGGGCCTCACTGGTAGAGAAGACTGTACACTGACCCAGCTCTGCATAGTAATGCACAGTTCTGCAGGACAAAACAATTACATTAATTTCAAGACGTTAAAGTTTACAAAAACCTTTATTCATTGTATAGTTGTACAGTTCTGTTTTTGGGCCTACTTACTTCTTATCAGACAGCAGGCTCATATGGGTGCCGTTGTTGAAAAGGACACCGACCGTGTGGTCAGACAGCTGATAGCCAAAGCCATACTTGTTGGAGTAATCCACCCATTTAGTCACCCATTGGAAGATGCAGTTTACGCTCTCCTTCGAAATGTCATTAGCTGCAAGGATAAAATAAACACTATAAATCCGGAATAAATACCAGTTTACCAGTGGAGCTATGTTTAAAGATTGAGCAGCTGAAAGTAATGTTAAAAATATTTCAAATAAACTGCATACCTTCTGGCATGTTCTCCAGACAGCCTCTGAGTACTCTGGCAACAGTGTCTGCTACAGTACCCATCATGCTATCCTCCAAGCCTGCCATCAAAACAAAGCATTGAAATCCTTTAGCAATCATATTACAGCATACATTAATATTTTAACACAGCAAATAGAGGGAACTGCAAAAGCACAGGCCAAAACACATACATTCACTACTGCTGCTGCAGCTTCCCAGCGTGCCTCGGACAATCATGCGGATGGTGTCACGGATTTGCTGCTTGTTACCGGCATCCTTAGAAGCGACAACTGGCTTTCCAGTCGATGGTAGCGGGGGCTTACTGTCCTAAGGGGAACATGGGGGAAATCTTATTACTCACAGACAACAGGGATAAAGTGTCCCTTGTGTTCTAACAGGAAACTTAAGTAATTAGAAGGCATTGTGATCATAGCTCACCTCAGGAGATTGCCTGCAAGGCTGATTGCTGATTGAGGCCTTCCTGAGGTCATGTCGCAGTCTATGGATGTCCTCTTCCTCTTTAGTTAGTTTATCTAAATGTAAACGAAAGTAGTTAGAGATCACATGATCACAGCTTACTACACAAGTAATGCTATAACAGGAGTAAAAAATGGAATCAAAACAAAATATCTATTTAAAAAGTCACTTACTTAATGTTTCAAAGTACTTGGCTTTGTCTTTCTTGCCACCAAACAGAGCAGCTGCAGCCTTCTTGAAGAAGCTCTTGGCAGGGCTGGTGTGTTGGAGGTCTGGAGCTGTGTGACAGCAGCTGACAGACAGTCTGTCTGGGGTGAAACCCTAGAACAAGGCAAAACAAGAACGGTTTTTAAACACATGATGCAAAACATTGCAGAAAGAACAAAGCCCAATAATTTTCTACAAGAACCAATGACACACCTGGCTGAAGAAGTCATGGTGTAGTATATCATCAAGCCTTGGCCTTTCCTCTGGGCTCTTGGCAAGCATGATGCTTATGAGGTGCTTGGCCTGTGGAGACAATGTAGAGGGCATGGTATATCGTGCTTCCCTTATGCACCGGTATGTCTCTTTCAAATTGGTGGTTTCAAATGGTGGCCTGCCCAACAGCATTGTATACCTGTAGATATAGGACATATGCAACTTAGAAAGACAGTTTCAGTCAAAATATGTGGTATACTCCATTTTAAATCCAGGACATGGCACTTACATGACACAGCCGAGAGCCCATACATCTGATTCACAGCCATGGCCTTGTTTGTTAAGGACTTCAGGAGACAAATAGTTTGGAGTTCCACATATTGTTCTTCTCCGGTTCTCAACTGGTTCTAGCTTTGCTGCCAGGCCAAGGTCCCCTATCTTCAGCTCCATTGCCTCATTAATGAAGAAGTTACCTGTTGCATTCAGAAAATGGAGTTACATCGCATGTATTTGAAATGATATATTAGCTAAATCTTTGGTGCAACAATAGTTGTCAAATGCCCACCTAATTTAAGGTCTCTGTGGAGGATTTCCTGTTCATGGAGGTACTTCAGTCCTGAGATGATCTGCCTTAGGTAGTATCTAACCTCTGGTTCTGTGAGCACCTTGCGCGCTTTCAGAATATGCGCCAATGACTAAAGGGAAGAGAATGATGTTAGTTTCGTCAGAGAGAAAGTGTGAGCTAAACCAATGTATTGCACTATAGCTATTAGACTCTTGTAGAAACGTACTCGTCTACTGCAGTGCTCAAGAAGGATGTAGATATTGTCTTTGTCCTCGAAGTGGTTGTAGAATTGGACGATGTGTTTGTGGTGAAGGGCTCTGTGCAATTCAATTTCTCTGTCAATCTGTTAAAACAATAAAAGTTACTTGGGTGTAACTGATGGTGTGAGTCAACAAGCAAGAATCACTTTACTGTGTGAGAAAGAAACACACCTTTTCCCTCTGGTGAGGTTTGGAGACACGTGTGTGAGGAATAATTTTCACAGCATACAATTTGCCTGTACCCAGATCTGTAAATTCGTAGCATTTGGCAAAGCCACCCTGTCAACACAAACATACTTTAGTCAACACACAGGATCGGGACTGAACATCTACAATAACAATGTCAAAATATGTGAAACAATAAAATGTAAAAAAGAAATAAACGCAACTAACAAACAAGTCGACTGAATATATGTTCCACATATGGTGAACAGTACTCATCCTCCCCTCCTCTAGTTACATACATCCCCGCACGTCTAGCTTTTAAAGTATTCATACCTTGCCGAGGACTTTGCCTCTACAGTAGCATTTCCCCGTCGTGCAGTCGGATATGATCCGCGACATCTCCTGCGTCGCGTGCGCGCTGTCCTCCGCCTTCCCACGTCTTGTCTCAGTGGGCTTGTGATGCGTGTTGTGCTCGCACATTTTGCTGCTGCTTACAGGTTGATGAGCGATAGTCCTGAGAATGTCCATGCTCCGCATCAGATACTAACTCAGTACAAAAAAACCCTCCCAACTGAGAAGGACGCCGCGCGCGCTGCCGTTTTATAAACCAACAGACCGGCCCCTATACTTTCACCGCCTACGTCACGCCTCTCGAGCACTCAATGGCTGCGTTTACAGCCGCACAGGAGCGTCCACTGTGTGTGTGTGTGTGTGTGTGAGAGAGAGAGAGAGAGAGAAAGAGAAAACCAAAACATAAAACACGTTTCATTTCATAAAAGAACACGCTATTAAACATAAAAATGGCAACAAAAACTGTTTAGATGGTTACATTAATGAGAGGAACTTGTTAAAAACCCCACCCTGATGAATACCTATGAATCTAATTCAAATAAATATCCAAACCTTTTATTATTATTATTATTATTATTATTATTATATTTCCTTAAACAATAAACATAATTTATTAAAATACATTTTGTATCCAGTGGAATGGGCTCGGTAAACTGTTGCACTGAAACACTGTGTCAATCCGGTTAGATGTTAGCTCTTCAGCTACGTGCTGCTGAAAGCCTGCCTCATTGTTTTAATCATATTAAACGCAAAGTGGCAGTTTTAGAGGGCCGTCTCACCGTCTCTCGCCATGGTGAATTGAAAGTCCTTTAGCGCCACCATGTGATACATGTACATCTCTACAGCTAAACCTTTCACCCGAGGCGTCCTTGTTCCCTTTAAGCCTCATACCCCAACCCCCTTCTCCTCAACACATCTGATCCAATTAATCAGCTCATTAACAACCTCTCTTGGGTTGAATTGGGTTTGTCAGAGCATGGAGAACATAGAAATATGAAGTGAAAGAAGTACTCCAGGACTAGTTTGCATCCTGTGGTGTAAACCTTGGATATCACAAAAGAACCCAATATTAATCTAACCATATGCTAATAGGAGAAATAGGGAATAATTCTGATGGCCAGAGAGAGAGGCAAAGCCTTGCAGCAGAAATGGTTGGACCTTTGTGTTGTGCCAAATATATTTATTTTTACTGTATTAGGCAAATGCTGCTTTTTGTCAAGAAAAGGACAACATTTGAGCACTTTAGGGCCTTGCTCAAAAGCCCAGTGACAGGGGCGTGTCTAAAAGGGGGGGTGTCACGGGATGGCACAGGCCCCCCTATTGCCCCACCAACAGCACAGATGATCAAAGAATAACATCTGCAATGCAGGAGCAACTCGGGTGCGTTTAAAATCTCACGTGCTGATGTCATTCTCTAATCGGTAGGCGTAGCGCCGCTTGAAGTAAAACACACTTACTCACTGTCTGGTCCACTGCCACTCACTGCTTTGTTCATTGAAAGTCGTAAAATATAGTTATAGGCCTATGTGTGTGTGTGTGTGTGTGTGTGTGTGTGTGTGTGTGTGTATGTATATATATATATATATATATATATATATATATATATATATATATATATATAAAATATTTTAATGCATGTTGAAAGCTCCTTAGTTTGTGCTTAGTTGTGTTATTTAGCCACGATGCATCGCTTAAAATAGAAATTAAAATTGAAAGAATTTCTTCCTGATGTTTTAAAGATTTAATTATTTTTGCAAATAGTCAGCATTAATGTGGTAAATGCTAAAATGTGAGGTTTTAATAATGTTAGCATTCTGACAATAAGAATTTTAAGAATAGTAAAAACCTGTTTGTATTAAATAAACATGTGTTTTTTCATGGTTGTCTTTTTTTTTTTTTTTTCCTTTTCCATTTGCAATGTCCAAGAACAGATTTGCATTTATATGATTTAATCAGATGAAAATATGTCTATTAAATACACTATTTGTGTAATATTGATGATTTAGTTAGAGGTTTGTTTTAGGACATACTTTTTTGGAAAAAATGGAAAGACAAAGTCAGGCACAGCAATACATTCAAGGTTTCTTCTAGAAGGAACCATGTCAAAGACAAGTAGATGCAGTATAGTGCAGATAAAAACAAATATTTTCTGTTTAATGTTTTTTATTTATAAAAAAAAAAAGAGATGCTTTTTTCAGGCACTTGTGCAGTGACATTTTGATGTCACCCCACTTGTTTTGGGGCACTTGACTTTTCCCATGTCCCCTGTGTGCCACCCCATTAAAAAAAAATCCTAGAATCGCCCCTGCCCAATGGTGCCAGCTTAACGATTAGTGCCGGGATTTTAACCTTCACATCATTAGTCTAATATTCAAATACTTGAGCCAACAATTACTCAATGTTCAATTCTTAACTATTAAAATAAAGGAACCAATTGGCACAGACATTTGTATTTTTTAACTTGGAGCTTTTAATACTGGTATTATTATGCTTGTTTTAATCAAATTCAGTCCATAAGGGTAAAGAGGTTATTAATATAAGCACTTCACTACGTTAATAAATAAACGATTTATTATTATTATTTTTTTAATCATGGAGTTCATGGATACACTTTATGTGCCACTAGCTATAAGAATCACTAGCTAATACCATTAAGATAAAAATTATATAAAATAAATTTTTACAACAGGATGCAAAGTACAGCGTTAGTTACTTTTCAAGTGCAAACTGCATAATGCTCATACCTTTGATAAGATACTGATTTTAAATCAGTGCAATATCAGATCAGATTGACAGACAATGTGGACTCAAGAACATGTATGTATCTGAAAGATCATCAAATATTTCTTCTATAATATGAGAAACTACCCTATTAATGTAAAACCTTTTTTTCAGTCAGAATCTCCAATTCAAATACTGCACTACCTTGAGCTTGAATGTTGAACACAAGGTATTTTTTTCATGACCCTACTTTTTTTCATTACCCTACTACTAAAGGGTAATTATAGCCATCATCTTTTTTACTCATTCTAGACTCGTTCAAGCTGGGTTTTTTTTACATGATAAAAACGTTTAGCTTTGAGTTTACCAGTCATTAAAATCACAAAAGCAACATTTTGAACATTTAAAAATAGTACACCACTTAGAGCTGCTTTATTTCTGTCTCTAATTTCATCTGCTGTTTAAATCACTGAAGCAAAATTAACTGTGATAAACACCAGAGGTTTCTTCAGATCACTGTAATAAGGTAATCTATTGGATTCAGGAATCTTACTCTGTAGCTGTTACATGATTTATTTATTTTTATTTGTTAGTGACCACAAAAAGTTGAATTCAAGTACTGTCAAAATCACCACTGGGC
The DNA here is from genome assembly GCF_014805685.1 of Silurus meridionalis. NCBI lineage: Eukaryota > Metazoa > Chordata > Actinopteri > Siluriformes > Siluridae > Silurus > Silurus meridionalis. Next base: position 10,928,206 of record NC_060894.1, on the reverse strand, counting down.
TCAAACTGAAACATAAAAAAATGCATGGGTGCTCTTAAATAAGCAGGGTGGAAATTAACTATCTTTGAGTGTGTGTTCTTTATGAGCCAATACATTTTTAGCATTTTATATGTCATGAGTCATTAGATGACTCAGTCACACCAATTAACCAAATTGATATCAGCTATGGTTGTGTTTAAACTCTCGCTCAAGAAGCCGAAAATGTATGATTTAATTTATGTAACGCTAAAGAATGAAATTTGATGTGTGGCTAGAGGGAGATGAATGTGATCCAATTACAAAAATAATGTTTATGACCAAGACAATCACATTATCACTTCATAGCATGAGGCTCTCTGTTTGGAACAAGCTTTATCATGAACACAATATTACTAAACAGACACATCAGCAACTTTTAAATCAATCAGCTGGCACAACGATGTGTTTTCAAAGAGAAGGTCATGTCTCTTGTCTCTCGTACACTGGAGACATTATAAACCAGACTTGGGATTGAAAAGCGACAAACCATGACCCGGGCACCTTCAGGATTTTCTCCTCCAGATCAGCCATCTGACAAGATATGAGATTGTCTGTTAATGAATTCCTGCAGCAGTACATTGATTACATACTAGTAAACACAACAAGTGGAATAAACAACCTACAGATCAGTAGCCCACTGCCATCATCAAGCAGACTCAGGAGCAGCAGCTTGTGACTCAGGTGGGCCCAGACACTCATTCCTCTCTGTGGCTAATTGCTTACTCTGAACTGTGGAAGCGTAACTAATAGCACTATCCAACGGTTAAATTACAACATTTAATCACTCTAGCTTGTTCCTTCCACTTTTTTGAAGTAGACGAAGAAAGTCAAAGAAATCTCCTGCATGTTAAGAAATTTACAATTCTAATGAATAACAAACGAATCACAAATAATATACAACAAATCTTCCTTGGGAAATGCTATGTTATTTGCTGCTAATTTGGAATTTGAAAAGTAATCCATGATTTTCAGATTTTGTAAGAAGCAGTGGAACTGTGAAAAAGGGGAAATTACTTAGACTAAGATTATTTCATCCTAAATAAATTAATGGCTAGATAAGGCAATAGTTAATCATTTTATAGCATCTAATGGCAGTTATCGTATCGTTTCCAGAAGCTATTCATTTACAGCCAGTTTAATTGATACAACAACATACTGCCAACACAACTTCTGGTTTTATGTATATATTGTGTGTACAAACATATCCTACGTTGTAATACAACAGCACAAATATAAAATTGAATAATGGTTTGCACTGCCCCCATGTGGACCATTTATTGCAGTACATAATTGAGCTTCAATATTATTAGGTTTAGAGACAGTGGCATTGACTAAAAGACAGGGGGTGAAGATGGAGGTGTCAGAGTTGCAGGTGCTGTGATTTTCATTGGGAGTGATGAGGATGAACAGGATTAGAAATTAGTATATTAGAGGGACCATGCATGTACAATGTTTTGAAGACAAAGTGAGAGAGGCACGATTGAGATGGTTTGGATATGTGCAGAGGAGGGACATGGGGTACATCGGTAGGAGAATGCTGAGGATGGAGCCACCAGGGAGAAGCAAAAAAAAAGGAAGGACAAGGAGGAGGTTTATGGATGTGGTCAGGGAGGACATGCAGATAGTTGGTTTAAAAGAGGCAGATGTACAGGACAGAGTAGTATAGAGACGAATGATCCGCTGAGGTGTCCCCTTATGGGAACAGCTGAAAGAAGAAGAAGAAGAACATTATTAATAGCATGTCTTTACCACACTAGGGGCTAGGAATGCACATTTGTGTATTTCGACAGGTCAGTCTGTGTCAAAATAGAACATACTCTAATTATTCCATTGCAAATACCCCGAATGTTTGCTCAAACAAATCTATAGAAATCGAAAATACCTTCCAGAAATCCTGCTTAACAAATGAGACATGAGTGTGTGGTATTTCCCTACACCATGTTTGGCCTCAAGAGCATGCTAACAGCAAGAAGTTGATCCCGAAGCCTTTGCACTGAAATCCTGCAGAGCATGCTGCAAACACCTATTGTACAACCCAAAAACAGCATGTACATAAACAGTCTGAATTTTATTTTATTTTTGTGGCGCCATCATTATAAAATTTCCTTAATAATTGAAAAAAAATCTTAAAATGCATTAATGACACCAATTGTCTATCATCTGAGCCCACATCAGCCAGCTGACCACGTCTCCCTTCAACCAACTTCATAACATTCTCATTCTAAACTTTTGTGGATGGCAAGTATGGCACCTTCAACCAAAATGGCACTTTCCACCCAGGCAGCCAGAACATGGCCCAGAGGCCATGCAGCCCAGAGAAAATGGCCCCTGTTGCAAAAGTAAGGATTTGGTTGTCCCAATAACAATAGAGTAATTTAGAGTTCTGTTCTTGGAGAATAACATTGATAGAGTCCTATATACTGGCTCCAGTTTTTAATGAACTATGCTAAAATGTAGGCTGGATAACTGCATGGCGGTGGTAAACAAACACACATAAATAAAGACATTTTCTTTATTCAATGCCTCGCAAAAATATTCAAACTCCCTATCAAATTGTCTCAAATGATACACTGAAATTTCATTTTTCAATATTTTATTTTAAAACATTTAATTGCTGAAACAATAATTAAATGGTGGCATTGCAATGTTTTTAATATAGAAATTGTGTAAACTGAAAAAAATATATATATACTCGTGCTATGAAAGCGTTAAGTTGCCTTAACAAGAATACAATTGGCATCCAAATTGCCAAACCACTGGCATCCACCTGAGAATGTTTGTCCAATTTTTAAAAACCTAATTTTTAAAGGCTCATTGTTAAAGAGCTTGTAAATCCCATTGCAAGTCTGAAGGAAATGGCGAGCAGAAATTACAGAAGACAGTTATCATTTGTGTAATGGTTGCTTGTGGTGGCCATCAACTTACTTAGACAAAAACAGGATTTGGTTAAAAAAAAAATAATAAAATCTACAAGTTGGGGGTGTGATGAACAGATGGAGTTGTACATAAAAGAACCCTACTGAGCATCAGGGTAAGAAAAGTGGCGGATGAACTGATGCCTACCGTATAAGCCAGTAGGGGCAGTTTTATGATCTGGGGTTGCTGCAGTTGGTCAGGTCTAGGTTCAGCAATGTTTCTGTATGTGCCCAAAGAATAAGGTCAGTTGACTACCTGAATATACTGAATTACCAGGTTATTCCATCAATGGATTTTATCTCACCTGGTGGCACGCATATTCCAAGATGACAATGCCAGGATTCAACGGGCTCAAATTGTGAAAGAGTGGTTGAGGGAGCATGAGATATTTTCACACATGGATTGTTCACCAGACATTAACACCATTAAGAATCTTTGAGATGTGCTTGAGAAGACTTGTGCAGTGGTCCGACTTTCCCAATACAAGATCTTGGTGAAAAATTACTGCAACTATAGATGGGAATAATTGTTGTGACATTGCAGAAGCTCATTGAAATGATGCCATGGCGAATGTGTGCCGTAATCAAAACTAAAGATTAATTGTGTGTGACTTTTTTTGGGACGAGCAGTGTATTAAATTGTAGATTAAATTTAAACTTTCACTTTCTCGTATTTACTCAACTAATGGTAGCAGTCCACCCATTTTTTAGGTATTGGAGAATTGGCACAGGTAGCTATGCCGAACCCTTGCATTCAATAACTGCATCTGAAATCCTTCATCTCATATTCATCTTTTAATCTCAAATATATAAATATATATAATTGTCCTTTCTGTTCTAGACACTAAACTTGTGATTGTTGGACTCTGTGGCTTTTTTTTGCAGTTTGAGTATGATATGATGGAGAGGAGAAAAATTTGACTGAGTTAGATGAAATGAAGAAGATTGTAACTAGGAAAGAAAGATTGGTGATTGGGGCAGACGTTAATGGTGAAGGGAACAGAGGTGATGAGGAGGTGATTGGTAGATATGGCCTTAAGGAGAGGAATTTGAAAGGGCAGATGGTGGTAGATTTTGCTAAAGGATGGAAATAGAAGTGGTAAATACATATTTTAAGAAGAAGGAGGATCATAGGGTGACGTATAAGAGTGGAGGAAGGTGCACAAAGGTGGACAATATTATATGCAGGAGATGCAACCTAAAAGAGATTGGGCATTGTAAGGTGTCGGCAGGGGACAGTGTAGCTAGACAGCATGGGATGGTGGTCTGTAGAATGGCTTTGGTGGTGAAGAAGAAGAGGAGGAGAGTGAGGACTAAAAGAAGAATAAGATGGTGGAAATGAAGGAGGAAGACTGTAGTGTGAGATTCAGGGAAGAGGTCAGACAGGGGGCCGGTGGTGGTGAAGATGTGCTGGATGATTGGGCAACTACTGCAGAAGTGATAAGGGAGAGAGCTAGAAAGGTATTTGGTGTGACATCTGGAAATTGAAAGGAAGACAAAGAGATGTGGTGGTGGAATGAGAAAGTGCAGAAGAGCCTAAGGAGAAAGAGGTTGGCAAAACAGAATTGGGATCGACAGAGAGATGAGAAAAGTAGGCAGGAGTACAAGGAGATGCAGCAGCAGGTGAAGAGGGATGTGGCGAAAGCCAAGGAAAAGGCATATGAGGAGCCGTATGAGAGGTTGGACACTAATGAATGTGGAAAATGAGATAGAGAGAAGGTTGGATGGTATGGTGATGGTGAAGCAGGAAGTGGATAGGATTAGTAAGGAGGAAGTGAGCAGCAATTAAGAGGATAAAGATGAGGAAAGTCGCTTGGACCAGATGACATACCGCTGGGAGCATGGAGATGTTTAGGAGAGATGGCAGTAGAGTTTTCAACAAGATTAATCAACAAAATTTTGAAAGGTGAGAGGATGCCTAAGGAATGAAGAAAGAGTGTGTTGTACTGGTTTTTAGGAATAAGGGAGATGTGCAGACCTACAGTAACTACAGGGGAATAAAGTTTATCAGTCACAACATGAAGTTGGGAAACTTGGGAAAGAGTAGAGGAAGCCAGGCTGAAGGATGGTATGGTTTTATGCAGAGGAAGCGCATTACAGACGCCATACAATAATCCCCTGCTTCACTGCGGTTCGAATCTCGTGCCCCCGGTTTATCAAAGAGTTGCATTTGCCACATAACTAATTTGTTTGCTGATTTTCCTGGACTCTCACGGATAGCACGATAGACCAAAAAAACATATAGGGAATTGTTTTTATGGAGTTTTATGTTAAAAAAAAGAAATGTATTAATAAAAAATATAATTATTCATGATAAAATGTACTGTATACATAAAATAGCATTTTCTGTTTATCGCGGTTTTTCATTTATCGTGTCCGGTTTTGGAATGTAATCACCACAGTAAACGGGGGATTACTGTTTTTGCTTTAAGAATGTTGATAGTAGAAAGTATAGAGAAAGTCAAAAGGAGTTGCGTTGTGTGTTTTGGATCTAGAAAAAGCACATGACAGGGTGTTAAAAGAGGAGTTGTGGTATTGTATGAGGAAGTTAGGTGTGTAGTAAGTGAGGGTGGTGCAGGACATGTATGAGGACAGTGTGACAGCAGTGAAGTGTGCAGTAGGAACGACAGACTGGTCCAAGGTGGAGGTGGGATTACATCGGCTCAGAGCCCTTTCCTGTTTGCAATGGTGATGGACAGGTTGACGGACGAGGTCAGACAGGAGTCTCAATGGACTATGTTTGTGGATGATATTGTGATTTGTGGTGAGAGTAGGGAGCAGGTTGAGAAAAGCCTGGAGAGGTGGAGGTACGCGCTGGAGAGAAGGGGAATGAAAGTCAGTAGGAGTAAGACATAGTACATGTGTAAATGAGAGGGAGGGTGGTGTGGTTGCAGAGAGAAGAGCTGGTGAAGGTGCATGAGTTAAGGTGGATAAGTACCTGGGGTCAACAGTAATGGAGAGTGTGTTAGAGAAGCAAAGAAAAGAGTGCAGGCAGGGTGGAGTGGGTGGACAAGTGTGGCAGTAGTGGGTTGTGATAAAAGGGGATCTGCAAATGTGAAAGAGGAAGTTTACAGGACTGTGGTGAGACCTGTGATGTTGTATATCTTTAGAAGAATGCTGAGAATGGAGCCACCAGGCAGGAGGAAAAAAGGAAGGCCAAGGAGGAGGTTTATGGATGTGGTGAGGGAAGACATGCAGGTAGTTTGTTTAAAAGAGGCAGATGTAGAGGACAGAGTAGTATGGAGGGGGATGATCTGCTGTGGCGACCTCTGATGAGAGCAGCCAAAAGAAGAAGAGATTTTATATATATACACTGAACAAAATTATAAATGCAACTCTTTTGTTTTTGCCACCATTTCTTTTCTATGTATGCAAAAAGCCTGTTTCTTTTAAATATTGTTCACAAATCTGACTAAATCTGTGTTAGTGAGCAAATCCATTCACCTTACATATGTGGCCTATCAAGATCATGATTAAACAGCATGCTTATTGCACAGGTGTGCCTTAGGCTGGCCACAATAAAAGTCCACTCTAAAATGTGCAGTTTTATCACACAGCACAATGCCACAGATGTTGCAAGTTTTGAGGGAGTGTGCAATTGGCATGCTGACTGCAGGAATGTTTACCAAAACTGTTGCCTGTGAAATTAATGTTAATTTCTCTACCATAAGCCGTCTCCAATGGCGTTTCTGAGAATTTGGCAGTACAAGAAACAGTCTCAGTAAAGCTCATCTGCATGCTTGTCGTGCTCATCGGGGGTCTCACAATGACTGCAATTTCGTCGTCGTAACGGTCTTGAGTGGGCAAATGCTTACATTCGATGGCGTGTAGCACTTTGGAGAGGCGTTCTTGTCATGGATGAATCCCGGTTTTCACTGTATAGGGCAGATGGCAGACAGCGTGTATGGTGTCGTGTGGGTGAGTGGTTTGCTGATGTCAACTGTGTGGATCGAGTGGCCTATGGTGGTGGTGGGCTTATGGCAGTGGTCCCCAACCTTTTTTCTGCAACGGACCGGATTAATGTCAGACAATATTTTCATGGACCGGTTTAATGTCGGACAATTTTTTCACGGACCGGCCTTTAAGGTGTGGCGGATAAAAACAACAAAATAAAATGATATTTTCTAAATATAATGATAAACGTGAATCCACTGTGTTGTTTTTTTGTTCATTTTGCTAGCTTGGGGGTTTTAATTTAGCGGTAATGTATTATGTGTTAGCGGTCGGAGCAGCCCCTTTAAGAAGGTAGCGGACGTAGGTAAGACGTGACCGAGGCATTTTCACATGCATCAAGAGTGAGTTATAGACAGATGTGGTGAAAAGAATGCGGTAATTTTCCAAAATAAAACATCGTTCAGAATCAGATAATAAATAAAACAGAAATAATGTAAGTTATGTATTCTTTCTGTGCGGCCCGGTACCAACTGACCCGTGGCCCGGGGGTTGGGGACCACTGGCTTATGGTATGGGCAGGTGTATGTTCTGGACAACCAACACAGGTGCATTTATTGATGGCATTTTGAATGCACAGAAATACCATTGCTGTGCCATTCATTCACGACCATCACCTCATGTTGCAGCATGATAATGCACGGCCCTATGTTGCAAGGATCTACAATTCCTGGAAGCTGAAAACATTACAATTCTTGCATGGCCAGCATACTCACCAGACATGTCACCCATTAAGCATGTTTGGGATGCTCTGGATCGGCGTATACCACAGCATGTTTCAGTTCCTGCCAATATACAGCAACTTCGCACAGCCATTGAAGAGGAGTGGACCAACATTGCACAAGCAACACTCAACACCCTGATAAACTCTATGCGAAGGAGATTTGATTAAATTAAATTCATTTTTATTTGTATAGCGCTTTTACCAATAAACATTGTCTCAAAGCAGCTTTACACAGATAATGTGGTGATAAAAAATAAATACGTTCTTTATAAGTGTAAGTTTGTCCCTGATAAGCGAGCCGGTGGCAACTGTGGTAAGGAAAAACTCCCCGAGATGGCATAAGGAAGAAACCTTGAGAGGAACCAGACTCAAGAGGGAACCCATCCTCATCTGGGTTGGCCCGAATGTCCATTTATTGCAGATATACGATGTTGCAGGGTACAGTGATGGTGATCAGAAGCAAACTGTAGATGTGTTGCACTGCATGAGGCAAATGGTGGTCACACCAGATACTGACTGGTTTTCGGACCCCCCCCTTTTTAGAGTGGCTTTTTATTGTGGCCAGCCTAAGGCACACCTGTGCAATAATCATGATGTCCAATCAGCATCTTGATATGCCACACCTGTGAGGCGGATGGATTAACTCGAGAAAGGAGAAGTACTCACTAACACAGATTTAGACAGATTTGTGAACAATCTTTGAGAGAAATAGGCCTTTTGCGTACATAGAAAAATTCTTAGATCTTTGAGTTCAGCTCACATCCAGACTGTGTAACAGTTTCTACCCTCAAGCCATCAGGCTTCTCAACACAGAACTGAACTGAACTGAACTGAACTCACACACACACACACACACACACACACACACACACACACACACGCACACACACACACAAAACTGTGTGACTGATCTGTACAACCCGGACTCAACACACACTCATACTCACTTCGCCTACCCATGTCTTCAGTACCACTCATATTACATCACTTCATTACCATAAACTGTTTACATGCCGTTTTTGCACATCTTTTCTGAACTTCTGCTATTGTGCTTTTGCACAAATTTTTTTTTTTTACACTTTTGCTACTGTTCACTTTGTCTCTTTACAACAGGTTTACTGGCAGAGCTATATTGCATTTTGTGTATTTGTCTTGCACTGTCTTGTGTTGTCTTTGCACTGTTTGTACCAGGTTGCACACGTGCCCTTTATGTGGCGAGGACACTTACTAGTCCTTAGCCCTGTGTTTTCTGTTGTCTGTGATTGTTGTATGTAGCACCAGGGTTCAGGAGGATATATATATATATCCTCCAAAGAAATCGTCAGCTGACTAATTATATATATATAATATATAATTAGTCAGCTGACATGATTTCTTTGGACACATAGATTTTAAGAAGCTATGCCTGAACAACTGAAGCAACTCCAGATCACAGCACTGCCCCCACCGGCTTGTACGGTAGGCACTACGCATGATGGGTGCACTGTTTAAAGGCCACTCTGTGCAGCTGGGGACGGTTTCTTATCAACGCCTTGGGTGCTTCCATGAAATTCTGGAGTAAGAACGGGAGCTTTGAGGATGGATTGGACTGTAGTTAATGTCAACAGTCTGCTACATTGACTCAGGACTACTTTTCGCTTCTGATCATCATCACTGTACCCCGCAACATCGTATATCTGCAATAAATGGACATTCGGTGCAACCCAGATGAGGATGGGTTCCCTCTTGAGTGTGGTTCCTCTGAAGGTTTCTTCCTTATGCCATCTCGGGGGGTTTTCCTTGCCACATTCGCCACCGGCTCGCTTATCAGGGACAAACTTACACTTATAAAGAATGTATTCATTTTTTATCACCACATTATCTGTGTGAAGCTGCTTTAAGACAATGTTCATTGTTTAAAAGCGCCATACAAATAAAAATGAATTAAATTGCATAGTTTGTATCTATCATGTTTGCAGGTAGCACAGGATTGACAGCTCTCACTAACCAATTAAAAACGTCACGTCCGAAATTTCTATTTATACATCTACAGTAAAATGTACTGTTTCTTAAACAATGCAGATCATGACATTTAAATTGAGACCATTCAGCCCTGATTAAAATTTCTGAAAAAAACAGGCTAAGTGAGTTATAGAATGGCGGAGTACCCTACACCTCCCCTCGTGCTGCGTGCGCAGGAAATGACGCGAAGGCGCTCGGTCGCGTGCCTTGCGCGTGCTCGCCTAATGCGCGTTCTTCTCCCGAGCCTGTAGTAAGAGGAGGAGGAGAGCGCGAGCGCGGCAGCTCCTCACAGGGCACACATCTCCAGCAGGCTTCATCCCTCTCTTCATCCATCCTTTCCCGAAACGCACTGTAGCAATGCGGCAGGACGGATCCATGCAGGTTTGAGTCTTTGAATTTGTTTTGTATTTAGTTTTATTTTTTGCCTTATTTGCGCGCTCCAGGTGTAGGTTTGTCACAGGGTTATGTTTCTGAATAGATATTTAAAAAGACTCGAGGATGGAAATACGCGCGTCTTTCCCGTTTTATAAGATGCATACCACTCCGAATCGTTGGAAGAAAATGTAAATAAAATAAACAATACATTTGGTTTAAATTCTAATACGAACCAGTTTGCAGAAACCACCCAGCTGTAGGGGTAAGGTGGGGGGTTGGGGAATGTTCATGTCACCTTCGCTTATGTACATATCAGTACGTTTCCCTCACACTATTTAACTATTTATTATACAAGATTAGGCTTAAAATGATATTTACCATAACACGTATAATAGCTTCAGTTTAAAAATGTAAGCAGCACTATATGAGATCATTTCTGTTTGTCAATAGTGTTTAATCATTTTATAGTACATACATGTGCAAACAGAGTTAGTGTCCATGTAGTGACAGAGAGAAAGACAGAAATATCCAGCAATTATGATCGATATTATTTATGAAAGTATGTTTTGATACAAAAGGAACATCACATCGTGCACAATTCACTGAAACATTCTGTACTGAATCATATAGGTAATTACAATATTGTTAAACATAGATAGATAGATAGATAGATAGATAGATAGATAGATAGATAGATACTTTATTCATCCCAATGGGAAATCTACAATACACAATATGGACAAACATGTTGGGACACCTGACTTTTCCATTAAAGACACAGTTGTATAGGATGTCTTTGGATGTGGTAGCATTATATTCTCTCTCCACTTGAACTACTAAACTCAAACAAGGTCCAGCATGGCACTGCCCTTGTGCACCAAGCCAGCTTCATGAAGATATGGTTTGCATGGGTCATCTTGAGTGGCCTGCTATTGAGCTCTGACCTCAACCCTTTAGGATGAATTGAGAAGGTGACTGCACCCCAGGTTTTTTTCTTTTCACTATAGATCCTGACCTTACTAAAGTCCTAGTGGCTGAATGAGCAGAAATCTCTACAAGCACACTCCAAAAACCAGTGGAAAATCTTTCCAGAAGAGTGGAGGTTATAACAAGAAATAAGGGTGAAATGTGGAATGGGAGGTACAAGAAGTAGACACAAATCTCATTGCCAGGTGTCCGCAAACTTATGTCCATATAATGTATGTATTATTTCAGGTTTTGTTTTTAAACATAAACATGGAATACACCAAGAACAGGTATTGTCATTTTTTTTGCCAAGGATCCAAAATCCCTGATATACCATATTTTTTTCAATACACTGCCAGTGCAAAAAAAAAGTCACACAGTAATATTACGCTGGACCACCTTTAGCGTTGATTACGCACGCATTCGCCGTGTCATCATTTCGATGAGCTTCTGCAATGTCATATTTTTTCCCCATCCAGAGTTGCAGTAATTTTTCACCAAGATCTTGTATTGATGATGGGAGAGTCTGAGTGCTGTGCATATTCTTCAGCACATCCCAAAGATTCTTAATAGGGTTAAGGTCTTGACTCTGTAGTGGCCAATCTATGTGTGAAAATGATGTCTCATGCTCCCTGAGCATCTCTTTCACCATTTGATCCAGATTAATCTCGGCATTGTCATCTTGGAATATGCTGTGCCATCAAGGAAGAAAATATCCATTGATAGAATAACCTGGTCATGCAGTATATTCAGGTTGTCAGCTGACCTCATTCTTTGGCCACATAACATTGATGAACCTAGACCTGACCAACTGAAGCAACCCCAGATCATAGCATTGCCCCCACCGACTTGTACGGTAGGCACTAGGCATGATGGGTGCATCAGTTCATCCGCCTCTCTTCTTACCCTGATGTGCCCATTACTCTGGAACAGGGTAAATCTGGACTTATCAGACCACATGACCTTCTTCCATTGCTCCAGAGTCCAATCTTTAGGCTTGCTAGCATATTGAAGCATTTTTTCCCCGATTAGCCTCACTGATAATGGTTTTCTTTAAGCTATACAACTGTTAAGTCCCAGTCCCTTGAGTTTCCTTCTCATTGTGCATGTGGAAATGCTCTTAGTTTCACTATTATGATTTGAATTCACCAAACGTTTTTTCCGACCACATTTCTTCCTCGAAGATGATGATTCCCCACTATTCTTCTAGTTTTTATTAATGCTTTAGACAGTTATTAACCCAATTTTGCTAGTTTCAGCAATCTCCATAGACGTTTTCTTTGCTTGATCTTGATGATATCTTCTGAAATAGATTAACATCTTTTCCACAACCACAGGATGTGTCTTCTGACATGGTTGTTAAAGAAACGAGAAGCTACTCACTGTATCTGTTAGGGGTAAATAACTTGTTGCCAGCTGAAACAATCATCCATAAAGTAATTATCCAATAGGAGGCTTTTACTTTGCTTAAATCCAGGTGGTGACTTTTTTCTGGATGGGCAGTGTACATTAGGTCTAGACATTATACATAACCATGTTATAGAACATGTTAACATTTAATTTAACATATTGTGATTGTCCATGAAGCAAAATTTGAAATTTCTGATTAACAGCTATTTAGTCTAGGAATCTAGTCTAGAACTGAGCTAAGTTCACTAATTTCTGTTTAAAAAAGAAATTAGAAGCAAATGAAATGGTGTGGATAAAATTGTTAATTTAAAGCTGAATAAAGCCTCACCTCACATGTCTGTCCTCATGACGCAGATGGCTGCGCCGCAGAAAGAGAACGCTGATCAAAACTTTGACTACATGTTTAAACTGCTGATCATCGGAAACAGCAGCGTGGGCAAAACTTCGTTCCTCTTCCGCTACGCTGACGACTCGTTCACGTCGGCGTTCGTCAGCACAGTCGGCATCGATTTCAAAGTCAAGACTGTGTATAAGAATGACAAGAGAATTAAGCTGCAGATCTGGGTAAGCAGTGACCTTGTTTAAATCCGTCTCGAGTAAGATTTGATGTTTTTCACAATATCTCCTGTTTATTTTGTACTGTATATAAAAAATTGTATATACTGTGCGGAAAAAAGAAAGCTAGTCACACTTTAAGTCACACAGAGGAAGAATCAGATCACACTTTTAGGTCACGTGTATGAAAAGCCATTTCACACTTAATGGTCACATGGAGGAAGAAGCAGATCACACTTTTAGGTCACGTGTAAGACGAGGCAGAATACACTTTTGGGTCATGGGATGAAATGCTTGTGTCTGATACAGTATTCTACCTGTTTAACAGTCCTAAGTTTTCTTTGTCATATAATAATTTTTCATAGTGTGCCAAATGTTTAACATTTTAGAAATGGCAGGGCAGTTCACCTGGACTCTTCTACTCGAAAACCATTCTTTTGTAATAAATGCAGTATGTTGTTTACCATTGCCTTTCTAAAATATGCAACGCCTTCCATGAAAAAGACGCCATCTGCATAGAAGCATAAGTTGCTTTTAAACCTGTATATACATTTCAGCATTGATTAGATTAGATTAAACTTAATTGTCATTGTGCAAGGTACATGTACAGAGCCAATGAAATGCAGTTAGCATCTAACCAGAAGTGCATATGTGGCCTATTTACAAGCAGTCAAGTTTATTTCTATAGTACTTTTCATAACAGACATTGTCTCAAAGCAGCTTTTACAGAATTTAACAGTTAAGGTGAACAATGTGTATTTATCCCTGATCAGCAAGCGACTGTGGCAAGGAAAAACTCCCATAGATGTTATGAGGAAGAAACCTTGTGAGGAACCAGACTCAAAAGGGGAACCCATCCTCATTTGGGTGACATCAAGAGTGTGATTATAAATCTTTAAACAATACAGAACACTGGAGAATGAGAACTAACATGAGCATTGAAATGTGTGATTATGAGTAATGTATTTCTATAGTCTAATACAGTCATTTGGGATAATAAATAGCAGTGTGATAAATAAGGGTATGGGTCCATATGTACAGGAGTGAATAATGTACATAAGGTGCAGTAGGTAATAATATATGTATATATAGTTATATACAATATACTGTGCAAAGACTGTGCATAGTTGTCAGGAGATAACATGCTCAAATGACATGAAATAGTTATTTACAAGTATGAATGTTGTATGATACAGTATATACAAAATAAATATGGGTGGAATATACAGTAGTGTGGTGATGGTTATGGGTGGTGCAATGGGGGTATCAGCTGTTCGGTGCAGTAAGAGCCACAGGAAAAAAGCTATACTTCACTTCACGATTCACTTAAGCACCTGTAGCATCTGCCCGATAGGAGAAGGGTCAAGAGTCCATGATTAAGGTGAGAGATACCTTTAATAATGCCTCTGATCAGGCCTACCACCACGGTGTCATTAACAATGCTGTTTGAGGCATAGGCAGGTACGTGGTCATGGGTGAAAAGGGGATATAGGAATCCCAATGCTGCATCTCTCCTAAACATCTTCACGCTTCTACCGGTATGTCATCTGGTCCAACCGACTTTCCACTCTTCATCCTCTTAATTTCTGCTCTTACTTCCTCCTTACTAATCCTATCCACTTCCTGCTTCACCATCTCCACACCATTTAACCTTCTCTCTCTTTCATTTTCCTCGTTCATCAGCTGCTCAAAATACTCCCTCCATCTTCTCAACACACTCTCCTCACTAGCGAACACATTACCATCCCTTATTGCTCTAACTTGTAGGACACATCCCAATCAGTACAAATCCTTTTCTTCCTCTTTAGTGCCCAACTTCTCATACAGCTCCTTAAATGCCTTTTCCTTTGCTTTTTTCCACATCCCTCTGTACTTGCTAGCATTAAGTACTGCTAAATATTTGTATTCATGTACGAACAAAAGTGCTTTTTTTCTGGTGGAAATACTAATTAAATGTGTTTTTCCTGGCCTTGATTTACAACATGCTTTTACTGCATCTTAGTGCAAGCTGATATGGCAGAACTGATTCCTTGTCTTTTCCTACCAGTCTGACTAATCCATATGGAAAGGGTTACAGCCTGAGCTCAGCTCAAATGAATCACTAAAAGGATTCTGGGAAGTGACTTGCTGTAACATCATTCGTGGAGACATCAGACTGATTGGCTGTCGTGAACACTTTTAATCAAGACTGTGTCCTCCTTGCAGCTTATTGTCAGAGATTATTCACGCACATCATATTCAGCTGTCTTAGCTTCTGAGATGATTTCAAGGTTGTTAATGAAAACCTGATTGAAAACATTAAAGAAATTTGTTCAATAAATAAAACCTAATTAAGTTCGATTACCACTTACTACTGTAGCTATGTTGGTAATATTCCTCAATCACTAAACAAAATCCTCTGGATCAGCATACAATTAGCAGCTTTGTGCCACATTAATACTTTTAGAGCAGGTTTTCTCATACAGTGACAGTTAGACTGCGTAATAGATTAATGTCGGATGTTAGCAATGACTGCTTTTCTGCATTTCTTCATAGGGAAATGTATTTAGCTACTTTTTTGGGGCATGTCCTAAAGCTACAGGTTTCATTTTGTTAGTGTAAATGGTCTAATGACAAAAAAGATGTAAAAACAACAACAACAACAAACAAAGCACATATTTATTGACTTCACACATTTTGTTGTTTTCTGAATGGCAAGCAAGCATGTGCATTTAACATGGTCTAATAATGAGTGGTAAATTAAACATTACTGCCACATCTGCTACATCAAGCAGTTTTTTCCCTCTATTTTCCCCCCAATTTGGTCACCTGCCAAGTCCCGCTACCAATCAGGGACGGTGAGAAATAACACATGCTTTTCTCCAAGACATAGTTCAAACTTTTATTATTATTCAGTAATGCATCACAAATTGTGCTGATTTGTTTGATATTTTGCTTAGTATTCTTGATCATAGATTAACAACAAATTACTATTGACTAATGGCATGTAATTTATCAATTAAAAGATCTTTAAATAACTGGTTAAATCAAACCAGTACTGGGAATGCAGATATAATTATGAAAAAGTAGGTGCTGAAATTTGTTCAGCAGTATACTACAATACCCAAAATCCTTCTGATATTGAGCACTGCTACTAGATCAATTTTGCAGTTATTCTTCTCACATTGCAGCAGATATTAGTGACTCATTTTAACACGTTCTGCAGAGTTCTATTGATTTAAGTATTTGAGAAAGAGAAATGTGTCACTCTGAGACCTTTCAATATGTATTTTTTATAAGAGAAAGCTTTATGAGCAGTGTGTTTCTCTACTTCATCCTTTCGGCCAGATGTGTGTATTGTCATATCGTTTTTGAGAAAACAGCTGCTCCATGTCTTTTTTTCCCAGAAAATCAAGCACACATTTGGCTTAATTTGTACTAAAATAATGTTTAAAGATGTTCATTCATTTGGCAATGCCTAGTTTAATTTTGTCTTAGTAGGACATCATTTGCAGGCCATCTGGATCTGACATGTAAGAAAATGCCTTCTAACTACAATACTAATTGTTAAATTATGAGTACTAGTCACTGTATGTGGCTTGCGTTTAGACATTGTGTTGTAGTTGCAGCAAAACATTTATTTAATTGAATTAACTTAATTATGATGTAAAGCTTCATGTCCATAATCCATTTGTTATTATTATGCTGGATAAATGTGAGATTGTGTGATTAAAAAGATGACAAATACTTTCCAGTGTTTTCCCATGTTTAGCCAATTCATCCCAGCATGCCATTCGCAATCATTCTGCTTTTTTTTTTGCAATATGCAGATACTTTTCTTATGTAGGTTTTTCATCTGTATGACGTGCATTCTGGTGCTGTTTGTGTCTTGCTTTCACTGTTAGAGAAATAGTATAATTTCTCCCCCCAAAAAAAACATATTTAAATGTTCAATGTCCTATGCTCTATTTTAGCATTCTAAAAATTGAGTGTCTGTCAGCAGCAATATGACATAATATCAAAGCAAGAGACGTTACAATCCCTTACACAAACAAGCACAGTGGCCATTTTAATGAAGTATAACTGATAAAATGGCACACATTAGCACAAATAAACATTTAACAAGAATGATTTATTTATTGATATATACGTAGACCATAGGCTATTTTATGATGCATTGATTTCCTTACTGCGAGGTAAAATAGTGTTTTGTTCATTTAATGTCCTGAAGTAATTTTATTCTGTCAAGATGAGCAATGTTTTTGATTAAGATAACATGTACATAACATTTATGCATACAATATTGACCATGAATTGCATTCCATAGTTTTTCAAATGTAGTTGAATTCTAAAGTGACACCGTCACAATTTTAAAGTTAAAACTTGGAAACATACTGCTACTCTTTCCTCACTTAGGATATATGGAAAACCTGAGATGAGCCACTTGACTTCGATTTTAGATCAAGATGCATTAGTTAAATATATAATAGCCAATGTACAAGATGTTACAAGCAACATTTCACTTACAAAAGCTATTCATCTGGCTGTGTTTCAGTAGGAACCGTGACTAAAGTGACATCTGCATTTACAGATTGAAGTCTGCAAGTAATTCTCACAGTGCTTGAGTACATTAGTGTGATATGTAAGTAGAAAAGAAAACATGAGGCACTGGTCTACAGTAATATGAAACACGTGACGTGGAGAGATGAGTCAGTCTTCACCATATTCTTATGTAGCGCATGTGTGGCATACGCCAAGAGATGACACATTTCTCTCATAGCAACATCACTGAACTGAAGAGTCACTGAACAGTCTGTGGAGCATGAAGATGGTGTAGATCATACACTGGTCATTTAATCATATGCTAGTCACCAGCTCTCTCAATCCAACTGCCCCACCTAAAAAAATGAATTCACCCAACCTTGTGCTTGAGGCACTGCTGCTACTAATGACCTAACTATTCATCTCGAGCTATTTTTACTCTGTCTCCTTCAACTTCAAGGCCTACTGAGAGAAATTGATTTGGTACAGAGGGTAAGAGAGGGTGGAATGGAGAAAAAGCTGAGCTTGGCAATTTGTTTTCTGTCATTTTTTCTTTATGCCTTTTATGGAGATTTCAGTCTGTTTTTTCTTTTCTTTTTATTAAAATGAGCTTGGATATGAACAACATTTTAAACACTTTTAAACAATATAATTTTTAACTACAGCAAATATAATGTATCATTAAATTCGGTTTTTATTTCTGTCACACAATCATATAGTGGAATTAAGCAACAGATTTTATATTTCTCAACTTTTAAGAAATATGATTCTTTTGACCTTTCTAGAACAGTGCAAATTGCACACGATATAAGCAGGTTGGTCTTCAGGCTTTCATAGTATTACAATAGATTAAGTGATTCAGTAAAACTAAATCAAACTATGATTTGTAATTTTAAGTGTTCTTGTTGTATCCATCATGAAATTTTTCTCTTTTGTGTGGTTTATTATAGATTTACACGGACACAAATGCTTGATGTAGACATAAATGTGTTACTTATTCCTTAGGGAGATATTTAAGAGTTAAGGAGAGGGTCAATAGGTTCAGTGTTTTGTGAGATTCAATAAATTTTTCATCACAGGAGAGTGTTCAGATTTTATATGAATCATTTTTTTTCTGTTCCCTAAATACTGTTTTCAGAATTCCATTTATAAGCTAAAACAAAATAAGGCCACGTATTTAGAGGGGTTCCCTTCAAAGTAGACTTGTCCTAGCCATGGCTTCTCCAGTCCAATACAATGTGTAGATCATTATATAAGTACAATGTATTGACCTCCTTATAGCTTCTTGCTGTCTGTTCTCATTTTGCAGCCCAGATGTTTTTGCTCTGTTGTCTTTGGCTTCTTCATAACCTTCTAACAGAAGCATTTAGAGCTAAGCATAATCTGTCACCAACGTTCTTGTAGAATTCATTCTGAGTGTTGGTATATTAACATGCAAGGGGCAGTTACAGTATCTCACTATAGTATATTATAGTATATCTTGTCAAGGGACAAAACTATAGAAATAAAACATTATATTTTAGTGTAGTCAATGTGCAGCTTGTATAATAGTATGCATTTACTGTCCCTTAAAAAGAACTTAACATACAGCCATTATTGTCAAAATAACTGGCAACAAAAGTGAGTACACCCTAAGTGAACATGTAAAAAATGTGTCCAAATTGTTATCTAGCACTGCCTTAATGCTCTTGGGCATTGAATTCACCAGTCTTCTTGTAGCCTGGGCCATCGTTGTGAACAATTCTAATTCTTAAATACTCAGAGTCTTTGCCCTGAGGTGCCATGTTGAACATCCAGTGGTCAGTATGAGAGAATTGTAGCTGCTCTAATACAAGATACACAAATTTGTATGGTTCTGTAAAGCAGACAAAAACATTAACATGATGAATAGGACATGTGGCTTTGCATGGTTAAATGATGTACAGCAATTATCACTTTGAGTGTACTCACTTTTGTTGCCAGCTATCTTGAAATCTTGTGTAAACTGTATATCAGCCGTCCAAACATGTTCACACATGTTTGACTAAGCCAATCACATTAGGAAAGATCCTATCAAAAGTGTTTTTAATCTATTTCACTCTTTTTCACTCTATTTGTGGCAAATGTACAGCGTATATTGTGACCGAAGCACCAGCTGCTTCTTTTGATATTCTTACTGCAATTTTTAGCAGTGACCTATAATTCTGCCCTTTCCTTTTTTTCGTTGCTGTGATGTGCTCAAATAGCAGCTCTCTGTGTTGTTCCATATCCATGTCCCTGAAGAACTGTCCATGGTGCTGCTCTGCTCTGCTCTGTTCTCACTAGGTCTTACTACAGCAGCTCACAAATGATCAAAATGTTTTGCTATGTTATTATTAGTAGTACAGAGCTGCTTTTATGCCACTCTTCTGAGCAGACATTGCAGCTACCTTTTTCATGAGGTGGCTGAAAGACTCTGATTTGATCATTAAAAAGATTTCCTTGTTTTACCCTTCCTGTGCTCTGTTCCCAGGATATAGATGCAAAGGAAGCTTCGGCTTGTCACAGTGATGTACACTTATATTGTCTGACTATAATTTATTGGCCCAATGAAAGCATAAAGGGTAAAGGGATCAATAAAACCACATGGGAGTAGGGGGTGGGGGATGGATGAAGGCTTGGGTTGGCATCAGGCGCATGAATCTCATGGATATAGTGCAAGCTGACTAGGTCTCTTAGGCTAAGGGCCACACATGAATTAACTCTGCTTTCAATACTGTAATTAATGCATCGCATTAACGACATAAAGGAAATGAATATCGCATGTGTCTTCCAGTAATGCTTTTCCTTCTCCTACAAAGCTGAAATTGAGAGAATCCACCATCTGTTCTATGAACAATACAGGAGCAGAACAATTAAATTATATTTTCCATACTACCTTTACTGGGTATATACAATATAATTTCAGTCAATCCTAACCTCGTCTATGCATGGCATAATTTTAGCATTTTTATATATATATATATATATATATTCATAGTCCAATAATGTAATCACTAAAAGTCACACATTTTTGCTTTTATAAGACACTGCTGAAATGAATAAACTAAGATGCAATAGAGGGGTGGGAACCGGTTTGGACTAATTAGTTCTATAAATGTTAATGCTAAAGTATACAAAGATATTTTAGATAATTTAGGGAAGAACCACACATGGGTGTGTCAGTGAACTGTAAGCATACGTTTTGCCATATAGTGTAGAATTTAGAGTGACTTATTTATACTATAATTGAAAACTAACTAAAGCCATACTATGATTTATTCCTTATAGCAATCGCTTGACCGTGGGAAATACTGTCAAGCTCTTATGCACAATGGAGGCCTGTCTGGTGAATATATTGTTCAGCATATTTCAATTAAACACATACTTTATATTTTATTAGAATTGTAAGCATGGAGCATGCCAGCATTCAAATATAAAATGTTAATGTGATGTCAGCAGGAATTAAGGCTTTCCAGTTCAGCTTTTTTGGAAACAGCAGACATTCAAAGACCTGTAAGAAACAATTGCTCAGAGCTCCACTTGTTATTCTTGCAGAGATACAGAAGTGCAATCACTTGATCACCAATCACGATCACACATTCACTAATGGAGCTGGTGTGAGGTCTGTGTGCCTGTGTATGTCTGTGAACACTGTGTGTGTGTGTGTGTGTGTGTGTGTGTGTGTGTGTGTGTGTGTGTGTGTGTGTAATCAGGCTGTCAGTTTGAGATAAGGGAGTACTCCTCTCTGGCTTTGCAGAGAAAATTGTTACTTTGCCATGGTCTGCTGCATCTTATAGGGTACTGTGAGTAGTCAGACAGCAAGCTGTTTTAAAAGCATTTTACTTTAATCTTTAGACCTGTTCATTTATTTCAGTCAATTGTCACCTCATCCATACACACTATATAGCAAAAACTATGTGTATGCCTGACCATAACAGCAGGATCTTCCCCAAACTATAGCCACTATATATCCGCAAACTATTTTGTGTTGGAAGCCTCCAATTTTATATGATTTGTTTGTATGCAAAATCTTTCACTCGAACTGTGGGGCCTAAACATGTTCCAGCATGACAATGCTCCTGTGCATAATCTATAAATAAACAGTTTAATAGAGTCAGTTTAAAAAAAAAAAAAAGCACAGAAATGGCCTGCACATCGCCCTGACCTAAACCTCACAGAGCACCTCTGGGGTGAATTGGAACATGCTTGACAGACATCAATGGTGAACCACTTTCCACTTGGGGGAATGAGGTTTTATATTATCCAACATTGAGGCTAAAAAGTAAGTGACAGTGTTTAGGCTATTGTATTTTGTGACTAAGAACAGTGCAGCTGAATATATTTGCAGCGGAAAGTGGCTGTCCTTTATTCATCACGTGATTTAAAACCCCGGTCTCAAAAAGGGGTTATTTATTCAAATACAATTAGCAGTTTCTCTTTCTGTCAGCATGTTTATATTTAGTATTTCACCTAGATAATATTATAGCAGGGAGAGGTGGTCAGAGAGAGAGAGCATACTTGAACGTAGGAAGAGAAGGCATAAGTGTTGGGATGCATCAATATTGATACTGTTATTGGTTTTTGGCACAGGTGGGCATGAAAAAATAGTATTGATAAGTATTTTATAATTTAAGATCAAAACAAAGCAGTCTGTTGCCAGTCATTGAGCTTGTAGAGCATTAATGGTAGGCATGCTCATAAAAAAGGAGCTCAAAGTGCCTTATATTTGCAGGCACACAGGAAGATTGTGTGCTACACAGCTGGCTATGCTGTTCTGTTATACAGTAGGCTATGTGGGAATGATAAGCTCATTTTTAAGTCCAGTCAGTTAGTGTGACATAAATAGCACCAGCAGGTGACATTTTAAATTTAGCCTCAGTGAACAGTGACCATATGGCGCTACTTTACTGCTACAGGTCAGTAATTTGGTCTGTGAGCAGATTACATTTGCTATCAAAGAGAAATAAGTGCTCAGTCATATTTATCCTGCTGCTTTAAAGAATTCACACAAAAACTGTATGCACTCCAAACTGTGCTTTTCTCAAGCAAATCTGTGCACCTTTGCACAAGTTCATCTTATTTGCTTGCTAACTTCATTACTTTTTTTTTTACCTAGACAGCACAGATATTTACAGCAACATGTCAACCAATCTGAATGGATTAAAACATTTTACCAGTGAAATATTTTTTCCTATTGGACAGGAAAAAATTAAACCACAGCTTTTCCTACTGTGACCCCATACGAAGCCCATAATATATACATAACCAATCTATATAGTATATTAAAAAATGTAGAAAATTTGAGATTTTATAAGAAACATATGCAGTACTGATGAGGTAATGAAAAAAAAAAAAAGAATGAAAGAGCATGAAGTTAGCAAGCAAACAAGATGTATGATAAACCATTTTTCACTCACATCCTCCTCCAGCTGGGATCTGATTAACGCTGCGGGGTAAATAAACAATTTGTTTTATACTATTTTAATAAATAACGGCATATTAACAGTGGCACACGTCTTCTCTAGGATGTTGTCTAGCTATCTAATATATTTTCCAGCCAATGAACTATCATTCCATAGTACTGACAGAACATTAATTGGATAAGTTTATAATTGATTGATATTATTTTATTTAGACATTTTAATGTATATGCAGAAATATGAGTTCAGGTACCTGGGATCAACAGTGCAAAGTAAAGGAGAGTGTGTGAGTGAAGAAAAGAGTGCAGGCAGGGTGGAGTGGGTGGGAGAAGAGTGACAGGAGTGATTTGTGATAAAGAGTATCTGCAAGAGTGAAAGGGAAAGTTTATAGGACTGTGGTGAGACCTGCGATGTTGTATGGTTTAGAGACAGTGGCATTGAGAAAAAGACAGAAGGTGAAGCTGAATGTAGCAGAGCAGAAGATGCTGAAATTTTCATTGGAAGTGACGAGGATAGACAGGATTAGAAATGAGTTTATTAGAGGGAACGCGCATGTACTGTAGGACGTTTTGGAGACAAAATGAGAGAGGCCCGATTGAGATGGTTTGGACATGTGCACAGGAGGGCCATGGGGTACATTAATAGGAGAATGCTGAGGATGGAGCCACTAGGAAGGAGGAAAAAAAGAAGACCAAGGAGGAGGATTTTTATAGATGTGGTGAGGGAAAACATGCAGGTAGTTGGTTTGAAAGAGGCAGGTGTAGAGGACAAAAGAGTATGGAGAGGGATGATCCACTGTGGCGACCCCTAATAGGAGTAGCCGAAAGAAAAAGAAGAAAAAGAAGAAGAAGAATGTTAATGCAGAAATAATCTAAATAATAATTAAAAAGTGCATACATTAGACATTTTTATACAGTGTTAAACCTTTTTATCAAGTAGCGTATTTTTCAGACTAAAAGCCGCTACTTTTTTCCTACGTTTTGAACCCCTTGGCTTAAACAAGGAAGCGGCTAATTTATGAATTTTTTCTGGGTTTTTCCCGGTTTCACAAACTCTAAGCCAAAAAACTGAGCGACATAACATTAGACCAATGACATTTGAGAACGGAAACGAAAAAACGCACCTCACCTGTGTTCTGAGCTGCACGGCATCAGAAGAAAAAACATTTTTTTCAAACGCACGACGATGACAAAAGATAAACTTCCGAGAGAAATAGTTGTGAAAGGAAGGAGAAAGACAGTGAACAATGACTTACTTGGTCGGCTACTGTTTAGATACAAGCTGTTGTAACACGTTATGTCTGGGTGAAGGGAGAGTTTGCTAACTCCAGTTGCAACAGAAATCATATTAGCACAGACAGGTTTCCAAAACTCGTGCTTTTTTATTTTTCTTGGTGACAGCGTTATGGATTAGTCAAAGAAACTTGGAAATGAGCATCATGAAAATAATAAGGACATATTCCTCCGCCTTGCACACATGCAGTAATACTGGAAAAATGCAGTGGCAGGCTATTCCCAAAATACCGCTATGCTCCTAAAGGAAGTGCAACATATTTTAACCGTTACACCGTGTGTAACGTGTCTTTCGTTAAAGCCTGTGTAAAGTACATTAATGTAGACGGCTTATAGACAGGTGCGGCTTATTTATGTTAAAAATAAAAATCTTTGTAAAATTCAGTGGGTGCGGCTTATATATGGGTGCCCTTATAGTCTGGAAATTACGGTATGTTAACTTTAGCATAACAAGTGCATGTACTGAAGCTTGCAGAGATAATGATACAGAACCATAAACGAAGGACACCTCATTCAGAGTTTTGACACCATATCTAAAAACACAATTTAAATACAGAATATATGGGTACAACAACTGTTTTGATAAACAGTCCCAGGTCAAATAACCATTCTGTCCTGAGAGAGCAATTGTTTCCAAAGTGTCCCTGGTGTTTATCTGGCACATTTGGGTTGATGTCACAGGAAATGTTTCATTCTAATGACTTTTTCCTGCAGATAAGGTTGGAGGCAAGCAAGACTGCAGAGAAGAATGGTTCACCACCATTCCTGTGTCAGCTAAATCTTTGCTAAATCTTTCACTGCTATTTTTTTATGCTAGTTATTGTTTAATTCTTGCATCTAAAACTGTAATGATTGGTCTGTTAAATCCCCGAAAATCCCTTAAATCCCAGATCTTTCGATTCCGCAGGCTTTTCAAGCCAGTTCTTTTTTTGTTGATCTGTTTGTCTGTATTGGCGACATACCGAGGCCAATAATTTCGCCTCTCATATCCGCTTCACCTCTTTATGACCAGCTCTTTTAGTAGTTTCTGTTGCTATGCCCAATCTCTATGGTAACACAGATGGGGTTTCTACGTCTTTTAAACCTTCTGTCTGCGTGCAAACGGTGGGAAAGATACTCAGTCCAATTCAAATGTCTGTTTGTTCATTAATTCATTCATTTGGATTCATTTTGCATCACTTTGCAGTGATTTTAATGCAGTTCCCTTGCAGCCTGAGCACACTGAGCAGTTTATTAATAAACAGGACAAAACAGAGCCTTTGTAATGTTAAATAGAATAGGTTTTACTGGACATGTGTTTATTTTTAAGATTACAGCCAAGAGTGAATGCAAAAGTTTGAGCTGTTTTTGCAGATAACGTGTTTGTCATTCAATGCACATTTGATAGATTAATAGTGATGCTTCATCTCTTTTTCCGTGTTCAATATAATGCTACTGTGCTATATTTCAGAGCTCTGTGTGTTGAGTAATACCAGATTCCAATCTGAAACTGACATCCTCATTGTAACCAGGCCAATATCTTCGAAACAGGTTGTGTCTGAACGTGTAAGAAGTGTCACCTCAGCCAAGATTTCACACATTTGTGACCTAACATATGGATTGGACTGAAAACTGTATTAAACAAATTCACATGTTCACTCTGATATTGTTCTTTCATTTTCATTATACTCTCACCTGTCACATTTAGTTATATTATCTTGACGATACTGGACCATGTTGACATAACTGCATCATGTACATGCTGCAGACATTCGGCCCTTTTTACCACATCTCAAAAATTCCTCTATTGAATGTAGATATGGCGACTTTGTAGGTTGAAGCCGAAGACTCTTTGTCATGTTCGTGGAACCAGTTTGAGGTGACTTTGTGAAATAACATTTTTACTATCCTTTGAGTAACCATTAGGAGATGGGTAAATTATGACCATGAAGGTATACACATGATCATCACCAATAAATAATCACATATGCTGTAGAATTTAGTTAAACTAGTAATCTGGTGTTGCTTTTAATGGTAATAACTGGTGTTAATGGGACCAATTTTTTTGCCAATTAAATTATATCATTTGATGCCAAGTTCTGACCCAACCCCTATTTTTTCAGTTTTTACCTGTCTAGTTTTATTTTCCCAATCCTGTGCCCAATGTAACTTCAGATTCTACTCCTGGAAACCAATGTGGTCTTCTCCTGCTAATTACAGTAATTATATGAATGACCTGGTCAAAATTTGTTCACAATAAAGCGGTATTATTTCAAGTTGTTATATTGCATGTGTTGTAGGATACAGCAGGACAGGAGCGCTACAGGACCATCACCACAGCCTACTACCGCGGAGCAATGGGATTCATCCTCATGTATGACATTACCAATGAGGAGTCATTTGGGGCTGTGCAGGACTGGTGAGTCTCGGATCTAGATCTTTTTTAACAGACTGTGTGCGTGCGTGCGTGCGTGTGTGTGTGTGTGTGTGTGCGTGCTGTATTTTATAGCTGTATGTGACTTGTATAACCTAATATATGTTAGTACAGCACTGAGAAACAAAAACATTTCTCTGATTCACAAAGATAAAATAAAATAACTTAATTAGCACAAGCAGTGAGAAGTAAATAAATATTAGCTGGTAATGCATGTAAAAATTGTTGAGTATCAGTAAAAAAAAAAAAATAAGATTATCATTTAAAGAAGATTTCCTTTTTGCGAGTTTGGATAGGCGTGCAGGACAACCGCATGAATCTTTTACCACAGATGCAAGTGACATTTACCGGAAGGGAAAAAAGGCAGGTACATGGTTTTAAAGACCGACTGGGGTGTTAATATTTAATGGTGTTCATTTACATTTCTTAAGAAGAAAGAACTTCCCTTTGTGCCCACACAGGCCTATCTGGTCGGTTCATTCTGAGGCAGTTGCGCAAGGCTTTATTGATCTGCCTGATGGGTAATTTGGCTGAGGTTAGGGAGTGCATTGTGATTTTAATTAGACAGCAAAGAAACTAATGAGGGGCCGGATGATATGCTGAGGTAGTAGAAACGACACACTAACACAGAATTGCTAACCTAACGCAGAAACAGCAGAGTTTTTGACAATTGTACCTTTAGTGCTGTAATGCAGCTAAGCTCTTTTTGCTATACAGTGAGGGATTATGACAGTATGATAGTGATTTGATTATTTAAGAAGGGTGAACAAATCATGAATCTTTAAAAACATGTAATTACTTTGTGATTTGTTTACTGAAAGTTATTTAATGTCTTTTGAAGATTTGGTGATTAAATATAATCTGCCCAGATTTAATTGTTTTATATTTCTTCAAATTAGGGACTATATCTTTAAAATACTACTCTGGTCACCAATTCCTCCATGGCAGTTATGGAGAAGTGTTTGCTGAACCCCCCATTATGTAAGCAGATAACTTGTTTTTATGGCGCTCTCTGTTAACATGAGGTGGTGAACACCAAGGATCTTAAAAGACTATGGGAGAGGAGTTACAATTGACCATCACAGAGGAGGAATGGGAACTGATCTGGAGTCAGGCAAATAAGATATCTATTTGCAATCGGGCCAAAGCTATTCAGCTCAGGATTGTGCATAGATTGCATATTACACTACTTCTTAGAAGCAAGTTTGACTTAAATAATTCACCATTATGTATTAAATGTAAGGTGAAAATTTAAGATGACACCCACTTATTATGGAATCGTCCTGTAATTAGAACCTATTGGTCAAAAGTTGTTGTTTTTATGAGTTGTATGTTTGGACTGAAGCTACAGATGGACCCGTTGTCTTTGATTTTGGGTCTCCCAGTCAGACACCTGAGGAACAAATTTAAGAAGCATTTATTTAATATAATATGTTAAATATATTATTAACCTGGGTCAATGACAAACCCCTATATTTGAAAGGATGCCACAAGATTATTAGAGAAATGATTCCCTAAGAATCTTTGACCTGTGTTAGTCATTAGCCTACAAAAGCTTTTCACAAAGTTTGGACTCAATACCTCGATTATATCAATGACTTATATACTCAAATAATAATTGCTAATATTTTGAGTTTTGGCATATGATTTTTCTTTCCCCCCGTCTATTGTTCTTTTTTACTAGCATTGCAAAAGTTGAGAATTGTTTGTTGACTGTTTTTTTGTGTTATATGAATAAACGTTCTTTCGGCTTCTCCCATTATGGGTCACCACAGCGGATCATCTGTATTCATGATCCGCATGTTTGATTTGGCACATGATTTTATGCTGGATGCCCTTCCTAACGCAACCCTCCCCATTTATCTGGGCTTGGGACCGGCACTAAGAGTGCACTGGCTCGTGCAACCCTAATGGCTGGGGTTGGTTCCCGAATGTTTTGAAAAAATTATAATAATAATAATAATAATAATAATAATAATAATAAAATAGTTAATAAATAAATAAATAAATGTAAAAAAAAAAAAAAAAAAAAACATCAACATCAAAATTGATATAATTTATAAAATAAAGTATATTGAGCAGTACTATATATCCAAAAATATGGAACCGGACCATCACACTTCTTTAGGCTTTATGAACATTGCATACCAGACTTTTTTCCCTATTTTTTTTGGTAAATTAATCATTCAACTGGGAAGGCTACTTGAGTTCTTCCATATCAGCACTGGCACATCTTCTTCTTCTTCTTCTTCACTGCCAACAAAAATCTCAACATCTTCAGCTCTGCTACCTCCAGCTTCACCTCCTGTCTTTTACTCAATGCCACTGTCTCTAAACCATACAACATCACAGGTCTCACCACAGTCCTATAAACTTTCCCTTTCATTCTTGCAGATACTCTTCTATCACAAATCACTCCTGCCACTCTTCTCCACCCACTCCACCCTGCCTGCACTCTTTTCTTCACTTCTCTAACACACTCTCCATTACTTCGAACTGTTGACCCCAGGTACCTGAACTCCTCCACCTTCTCCACCTCTTCTCCCTGCTCTACACCACTCCAATGCCCTCCCTCTCATTCACACACATGTACTCTGTCTTACTCCTACTGTCTTTCATTCCCCTACCCTCCACCTCTCAAGACTCTTCTCAACCTGCTCCCTCTCCCTCTCCATTCTCACCACAAATCACAATATCATCCGCAAACATCATAGTCAAATATCAGCATTGGCACATATCTACTGTATATACTGTAGACCATTTTATGCACAGGAGCGTGACTGTTCTGTGCCACATATGAAAGTGATGGTCAGGTGGCCATATTTTTATGTAGTTAATACACGTTTTGAGTAGTTAACTAGTTAAACACAAATGATTATATGCTGTTACAAATTATCCCTCCAGCACCGAGGGCTGCAGGCCGGAGCTCACAGAGCACACAGCATCTCCCACCGCATTCCCTAGTTTATTCTGGGTTTATGTAGCCATGTGTTTCTGTTTTGATTCATGTCTCCACCCCTATATTGTCATTTGGTCATTTCCTCTTGAGTTTCTTTGTCTGCCTTTGTCTGTTTCAGTTTATGCAGTTGATTAGTTTTGTGTTTAAATATTCCATCTATTCATAAAGTATTACATTCAGTTCAATGTTACTTTGTCTAATACTAGACTCAGTTCACATCCTTATTTTGCCCAATTTTAAATTTTTTGCTAATCACCTGCCCTTTGCCTATTTCTCAGTCACATTCATTGTATGCCTTTGTTTTTAATAAAATATTGTTTCCTGCACATGAATCCTTCTGTCCATATTCTTATGACAGGACATATACATTCAGGCTTGCATTATTTGTCACCATGTTTAACCACAACACAAACAAATGTTGTGCCTACTAATATGACTGCTTCACACTGCATTTTATCTTCCTGAATGTGAAATCATTGTAGGTTATCTCGGAAATCAGATCAGCCCAACTGATAAAATTTGTCATGTGTGATGCAGTTGCTGGTGGCATTCAAAAGTAGCACATGCTATACTTTGGCATGAAAAAGCTTTTGTAAAAGCTTTATCATTTTTTGCTGAATGAAAAAAGTGGCTCAATTCTTGCCCTTAAGTCAACCATGCATAAAAAGCCTGGACATGAAATCAGTTTATGTTTTTTTAACATAAATATAATAATGCTTAAATATAGACATTGAATGAGAGAGAAAAGGCTGTGCTGCTTCGTCTTTAAAAGGCATACCAGTAGGCATCTAAAGGAGAAAACCTTGACAGGGTTTTCAGTGCAAGTGCAATTTCCTTCACAAATGGAAAAGCAAAATCACAGGCTCTGTGGATCCTGTGATATTGGATCCAGGACTGATTTTTATACATGGCATAAATTATTCGAGAAATTATACAGAGTGCTTCTCTATAGTTCAACAGCTAATTCTGGCCACAGTAAAAAATTATTCATGCTAAAACAACATAGATTAGTGCAAAATGTCTTTTTGCACTAAATTGCCTGCATAGGGAAGACAAACACACACACACACACATACTAGCTGGCTCCCGGCTGTTGCTATGGCATCAAATGCTGAAGTGTGCAGCCTTTTAAAGATAGACATGAATGTTTAGTAGAGCATGTTTATCTGAAACGCATCCTCTAGAGAGAATTTGTGTAGAGTTTACATTTCTCTATGCTTTTTATAAACCAATAACACACTGAAATGAATTATCATCTGGCCCAACACTATGTCCACATATCAGTTCACCTAGTGGCTTTTTTTTTTTTTTATTCCAGTGTGCTCATACAGTATGAATTCATTGTGTGTGACGTTCACAAGGGGCTTATTATAAATGGAATAAAGCATACACGGTTGTATTTGTGTCCAGGTCAACCCAAATAAAGACTTACTCTTGGGACAATGCACAAGTCATCCTGGCTGGGAATAAGTGTGATATGGAGGAAGAGAGAGTTGTGTCTGTGGATAGTGGCAGACTGCTGGCGGAACAGCTTGGTAAGTCTATTCCAACAATCAGCTGTGTTCATCTGACCAGAAGAAAACCAGGCAGATGAGGTATTGTGCTTATTCAATTGAGAGGCTAAGTGCTAAGAATGATGAAGGAGCACCAATTAAATGAATAAAATAATCCTTAAATAAGGATGATAAAGCACACAAAAATAATTTTGTAATTAGTCATTATTGTTACACATAAATAAGAAGGAATGTAATACATCCTCAGTGTGTAATTTAAAGCACACCCCAAATGCTTAGGATCTGAAATTTATTACAATAAAATACCTACACAGAGATGAGATGTTTTGTGATTGAATTTATATCCTGAAATGCAGTTCTTAAGAAATGTAAACTCCGCTAGCTGGAAGGCTTTAGGTAAATTTTGCATACCTTTAACTGTGAATAAATTAGAGCAGATGAAGCATTTGCTTTCAGCTCACAGCTCAGGCGATAATTAAACACATCTGATTAGATGACACCAAGCAGTAATTAACAGCTCCTCACATTGACTCTGTGTGCCATCAGCATAGAGAAAAACTAAACCAAAATCATTGTCTAAAAACAAGACTTAAGACTAAAGGTGAGAGTTTCATTTTGCCTTAGACCTTTAATTATATAGTAGTTGTCAAATGTACACTAAAGTGCTTCTTGAACTATAACAATGGGCCAAATGTCTTTAAAAATCCCAATTACTTTGCTTCAGTTGTTACATAGGAAAAATGCATCCTTGAACGAAGTGCTATATTTAACAGATGTTGATAAATATGAGTGTGAGGATGTGAGAGAGAGAGAGAGAGAGAGAGAGAGAGAGAGAAAGAAAAAAAAAGAGAGAAAAGAGGTTTAGGCTGAAAGGGAGATTGACAGATTGTGTAAGAGAGATATGCTGATAATGAGTCTCAAAAAGAAGGTAAGAATGAGACATAATATTACTTAAGTAAGCGGAAATTGAGACTGAATAAGAAAGAGAAACTGAGGCAGAGAGAGAGTGAGAGTGAGTGTTAGAGAGGGATAGAGAGTGAGGGTTAGAGAGGGATAGAGAGTGAGGGTTAGAGAGAGAAGAGAGTGAGGGTTAAAGAGAGAGAAAGAGAGTGAGGGTTAGAGAGAGATAGAGAGTGAGGTTAGAGAGAGAAAGAGAGTGAGGGTTAGAAAGGGATAGAGAGTGAGGGTTAGAGAGGGATAGAGAGTGAGGGTTAGAGAGAGAAAGAGAGTGAGGGTTAGAGAGGATAGAGAGTGAGGGTTAGAAAGGGGTGAGAGGGATAGAGAGTGAGGGTTAGAGAGGGATGAGAGGGATAGAGAGTGAGGGTTAGAGAGAGATAGAGAGTGAGGGTTAGAGAGAGAGAGAGAGAGGTTAGGAGAGACAGAGTGAGGCTGAATGAGGCAGAGTGAGGCAGAGAGAGAGAGAGAGAGAGAGAGAGAGATGCTAAGAGAGACAGAGTGAGGGTTAGAGAGGGATAGAGAGGATAGAGAGTGAGGGTTAGAGAGAGAAAGAGAGTGAGGGTTAGAGAGGGATAGAGAGTGAGGTTAGAGAGGGATAGAGAGGGATAGAGAGTGAGGGTTAGAGAGGGATAGAGAGGGATAGAGAGTGAGGGTTAGAGAGGGATAGAGAGTGAGGGTTAGAGAGAGAGAGAGAGAGGTTAGAGAGACAGAGTGAGGCTGAATGAGGCAGAGTGAGGCAGAGAGAGAGAGAGAGAGAGAGAGAGAGAGATGCTAAGAGAGACAGAGTGAGGCTGAGAGAGAGAGAGAGAGAGAGATAGTAAGAGTTAGAGAGAAAGAGAGTGAGGGTTAGAGAGAGGGATAGAGAGTGAGGGTTAGAGAGAGGATAGAGAGTGAGGGTTAGAGAGTGAAGGTTAGAGAGAGATAGAGAGTGAGGGATAGAGAGTGAGGGTTAGAGAGATAGAGAGTGAGACTGAATAAGAGATAGAGAAGGAGGCTAAAAAGACAGAGGCTGAATAAGAGATTATGATTGAGACTGAGATAGACAGAGCCTGAATGAGAGACAGATTGGAGGTGAGAGATTGCAAGTGAGGCTAAGAGAGAGACAGAAAGAAGCCCAGAAAGCCCAAGCAAGGATTGAAGAGACTGAGTCAGGCTGAGAGAACCAAAGAGAAGCTCAGAAAGATTTTAAAAAGACTGAGAGAGATGGATTGACAGAGACAGAGGGAGGCTAAGACAGACTGATATAGAGAGAGACAGACCTTTTTGTCAGTAACGTAGTTGCAGCAGATATGATCTGGTTATACACATAGAAAGAACAGGATTAGTATAAGCACTTCTTTGTGGATCTCAGTGTCAATTTACTGTCAATAAAATAACATAGTTTTGATTGTTCCTGTTTGAGCTGATCTTTGTTTATAAGAATTGAGAGGAAAACTCTAATGCGTATGGCAGCACTGTATGCTTTAGCAGCACTGTTGGCTCATCTAGCAGCCCTATTCAGTTGTTGAACTGGATTAGCAGGCTTGGAACAACATCTGTCAGATGAATTAATGTGAGGAAGACAAAGATACATGTCCTTACTTATTTATCACATTTTTGTGTAATTATTCTGTGTACTTATTTCTTTACACTCATCTGCTACACCTAATGTTCATGCTTTTTTGTGTCTCCAAGGCTTCGAGTTTTTTGAGACAAGTGCAAAGGATAACATCAACGTGAAGCAAACGTTCGAGCGCCTCGTTGATATCATCTGTGACAAAATGTCTGAGGGCCTAGAGACTGATCCTGCGGTTACCACGGGAACGCAGGGCAACGCCAGGCTAACAGACAACCCTCCACCATTACAGCAACCCAACTGTTCGTGTTAGTGAACAACTAACTGTTCATAGTCGTGTGTGTGTGTGTGTGTGTGTGTGTGTGTGTGTGTGTGTGTGTGTGTGTGTGCACAGATATGTGCGTGTGTGTGTATCTAGAAATTAGGCTTCTTTAGTTCGAGGCACTAAACCTTTAACGTCACGGCTCCTGGATGGAACGAGCTGAATCTCATTGTTCAGGAAAGGCATGTTAAGGGTCCTGTGACGTGGTATTCACCCACATCCCCAGATTTTATGAACTTGGAATGGAATGGAGTGGAATGCATTTCTGAGAAAAAGTGGTTTAAAATGCCTCAATGCTTTAGTGGCAAAAACCTCTGTAAATATTAGCATTACCAATCCAGCTCAGTCATGAACCTCTGTCCTAGACCTGTATCTATAGACCAACACTGTTTCATAACCTGTCCAGTGTGAATCCTGCTGCAGCTTAGTGCTAAAGCTGATCAGAGCACGATAGCTGAAACAAAACGATGCATATTACACTATATATGTTTACTAATAAAGTAAACAATGGTGGCACTAGAAAAAAAAGCTTATAAACAGTGGATTCAATGATATTTTTGTTAGTTAGCTACAAAAAAATAAAAGATTTCACTTAATTTACAAAGAAGGGAAAGGAAATCTTGTACAAAAATAGATTTTAGTGTCCAGTCAGGACTCGAAATATATATAAAAAAAAAAGATTACAAAGATATGTATAAAAAAAAAAAAATACAAAATAAAAAACCTGTATAGTGTTGTAATTTATTAGAATATATCAGATTTATATCTGTCAGCCATAAACTGAATATGTGCTCAGAAACATAGTTCCTCATTGTAGTAGTTTCTCACAAGGAATGCATGTATTTCATCAAATGAAATCTGGGGGGAAAAAATTGTGTTCCAGTTTTTTGTTAGACTGCGGAAAGTCACGCTTCAAATAATTTAGAATCGCAGTACACCAAAACCTTTACGTGTCGATAAGAGCTCTAAAAAACCCTTAGTTCTTTATAGATTTAACTTTTCCCTGTAAACTGTTTATTTCTTGTTTTAGTTTTTTTTTGCCAGATACATTTAAGTGTTTCTCTCTAAAACAGCCACTTAAAGCAGTGGTGCCTTTCAACATTTCCCCACTCATCCACTGTCTTATTTTGATCCTTCTATCATCAGAGAGGATTTTTGCATGTAAAATGATTAGATTCTGTAAAAGGCAAGTCGTTCTTTCCTCTCATCGTCTTATTAAATAGTGAACGGTGTGAAAGAGGAGGAAGCTATTTCTGCACCATCACTCGTACAATCAATATTTCATACAGCAAATCTGACTTTTCTTTAATCTAAAAATAACAGCACTGTTCTCCTGGTTGTAATCCTCCACCTCTACGTAGATGTTTCTGTTCTCATTCATGGCGTGTTGTCAAGCATCGTATTGCAGTCCCTCTCTTAAAAGAATAAACTGATGAATAGAAATGTAGCCCTTAAAGTTAGACTTCTGTTGAATGTGCTTTGTGTGTCAAGTGTGTGTGTGTGTGTGTGTGTGTGTGTGTGTGTGTGTGTGTGATGTGAAATTATAATAGAGAAACACAGAAAAAAGCAGTTCTATTTATTGTTATTAAATGCGAGTAGGCCAGTGTGTGTAATGTTAAACAGTCCTTATGCATCGCTGATGTGGAATCAGTGCAGCTGTTCTCTGCAGCGTTTAGCATTACACTTGCATGAAATATGTGACATCTATATTTAGAGATTGGTATCTATATTCTAGTCGTTTAAAATCTGCATCCTGCACAGCTGTGGGCTGCAATGGGCCAATAAGTGCAATATTTGAAATCCTGTTTCCTGTACATACTGTAGATGTGTAATCTGATGAATGTGTATTTCTGCTGTGTGTGTGTGTGTGTGTGTGTGTGTGTGTGTGTGTGTGTGTGTGTGAGAGGGAGATAGAAAGAGTAAAAAGAGGTCTATTTGACAGAGTCTGGTGTGAATCATACTCTTTTGTGTGTGTGTGTGTGTGTGTGTGTGTGTGTGTGTGTGTGTGTGTGTGTGTGTGTGTGAGAGGGAAATAGAAAGAGTAAAAGAGGTCTATTTGACAGAGTCTAGTGTGAATCATACTCTTTTTGTGTGTGTGTGTGTGTGTGCGCGTGCGTTTGTAATTAGACACTAGTTTCTTCAAGTTTTCTTAAAACACTAGTTTCTTGCCTAAATGTGGTAAAATGTGTTTCTGTAAATCCCTTTTGAGACTGAGAGCATGCTTGGTTTGCTGTGGCTGTTCCAAAAGTACATGATTCTTCACTCACACATGAGCCAGGTAACTAGATTATACTTTATTAGGATGAATTTTTACTCATTTTGTCTACATTTCCTTAAGCCCTATAATAATGAATTATGTCATGATGATTATTTGATATGAAAAGCAAATCAGTGTTGACAGAAATCCAATTGATTTTGACGACATTTGATTTTGCTGTGCTGTTTGTAAGAATTCCTGTTGAACTGCTCATTTTGTTTGTGTGATAAATGTATGACCAAATGTTACTGTTGAAAATACAGATAAACCTACAAATTGTATTGATACTCCAATAAAGTTATTAATGAAGCATTCATTTAGCCTGTGTGTGTGTGTGTGTGTGTGTGTGTGTGTGTGTGTGTGTGTGTGTGTGTGTGTGTGTGTGTGTGTGTGTGAGAGAAAGTGACAGAGAGATGTAGACAGACACACAGGGAGAGAGAGATGATCCTGCCCCCTGCTGGATGTTGGTTATTATCACAAAGATGACGAAGCATGAAGAGGTTTTATGTTGAGTGAATCTCTGGCTGGCTCTGTTCTCTCACAGAATCTTTGTTTATATGAAACAATTCACCACCATTCACTACAACTGTGTGTCATAAACCCCAAAACTTAAAATGCCCTCTAATATTATTAATAATCATAATAATTTTAATAAAATTCAGACTAATAGGAAACAACTATACATAAAAACCCAAACATTTGGCTATGTATTAGAATTGTTAGAGCAAACATCTATTTTCCAGCCAGTTGTTTTCGACAAACTTAACAGAATTCAGCCATGTTTGTGGGTCGTGCTGATTTGGACCTACCTGTTCTTCCTCCAGTCAGTGGTTTTCAATTTTTTTCTCCCATTCCCCACTTTACAGGAGGGTGTATTTTCAAGCTCCACCTGTACCCCATCACCCCCCCTAAGTATTAAGCTTGAATTAAGACATCAAACAGCATTAAGTTAAAAAATCGAGAAAATAAAATTTTAGTTGTGTTGGGTACCCTAACTGATTTATTAATTCACTTGCATCAAGTATATATATATATATATATATATATATATATATATATATATATATATATATATATATATATATATATATATTAGGTTTGTAAAGTTTATAAACTGTAGTTGATTGCGCTCCACATCTCAGGTCATGCCAACACTTCGAGAATTGTTTCATTATTCACACATTATAACGTCATTTTTGTTGTTCTCCACACTAATTAGTTTTATTTTACTCTGTAAATTCAGGTTAAAAAAAACAAGCTAGCTAAGTGTGCTGCTGAATATTTCCTATCGTTTTGCATCCCTACTGTATTCATACATTTTACCAACAGTTTTGCATTCAAGTGTCAATCAGTGAACAGCTGATATTGACGTGGGAACTATAATAAATAGATGTTTATCACTCAGATGACGATTTACGGTTCCTTTTGACAGTAATGTTTCATCTTTAGATCGTTTCGGGGAGTATTTGCTTTTTTAGTCTGTCACCGTATCGGGGACAGGGACACATTTATGAATTGAAGTTATATAACTAATCTATTTATTTCTGTTTACAGCTATTGTCTGACAATGTCCATTTTTATAGACAATTGAAATTCAACTGAATCGTATTCGTTGCTGAGAAAAAAAAAAAATCAATTAAATAAATAAATAAAAAATCAGTGGGTGCAAAGTAAAAACCTGGACGCAATTCATGAGCGGACATGACGTCATGGCAAATGCATAATATAGTGTTTGGGGGGTTGCTCGAGCCTCAGGTCTGTGTGGTGTGATTAATGTGTTCACTAGGTGGCAGCACAACACTGCTGTTAATATCCTAAATTTCTTTGCTATCTATCTATCTATCTATCTATCTATCTATCTATCTATCTATCTATCTATCTATCTATCTATCTATCTATCTCTCTCTCTCTCTCTCTCTCTCTCTCTCTCTCTCTCTCTCTCTCTCTCTCTCTCTCTCTCTCTATATATATATATATATATATATATATATATATATATATATATATATATACCCATCTACACCGTCCAGGCATACGATTGTGACTGCTGAGTGAATAACACTGATTATGTCTTCATCATGGCATTCTGTCCTCAAAGTTAATGTGATAAAAGCAGAAAAAATGGGCAAGCATTAAGATTTCAGTGAGTTTATCAAGGGCCAAAGGGTGATGGCTAGATGACTGGGTCAGAGCATCTCCAAAACTGCAGCTCTTGTGGGGTGTCTGCAGTGGTCAGGGGTGACAGGGTCATGGGCAGCTAAGACTTATTGATGCGTGTGGAAAGCGAAGGCTGGCCCGTGTGGTTCCGATCCAACAGACGAGCTACTGTAGCTCGAAGTCCTCTTTATTATGAATGGTGTAGGACTTTGCAGTCACCACTAGGCTGTGTGTGTGTGTGTGTGTGTGTGTGTGTGTGTGTGTGTGTGTGTGTGTGTGTGTGTGTAGGCTGTGACGCAGATTCCCTGGAGAGAGGATGCTTCATTTCTCATATCTGCATGAAGAGCATTGTCTTACCTTTCAAAGAGCAACATGTAAGTGCTGTGAAATGCTGTACTTCAGTGCTCTTGCTTTAAACACACGTGTGACACAAACACTTAATGAACTCATGCTTTTATTAATTTTTTTTTAAATGTTGCATATAAAAATGTTTCCTCTCATTTTAAATGTTCTTCAAACTGAGTGGAGCAAATCTACAGTTCTGTCAAACGACAATGTATCCAGTGAAAGAAGTGTAAAAATTTAAGGTCATTGAAAGTTGAAAGATGTAACCTAATGAATTAAATTACCAGTTTATGTAGCTTTTAATGACACTGAAAAATACAAGTAATAATAATAATAATAATAATAATAATAATAATAATAGCCATGACTGGCTTTGGTCCAGGGCTGCTATAATCTACAGTATGCGTGTCAGAAAAAAAGGCTCTTGACATACAAACTCTAAAGTTTTGCTTAGTGCGTAGAGCACATCTACAAGGCTGGATGAGACGACAGTAGCACACAGCACCTGAACACATTTCAGAACAGCATGAAAGTACTACTTATAGGTGTGATAGATGCAGCCAGCAAGCCCACCGTTCTCCAACGTATGTGTGTCTATTGCATTGGGGCGCATTGCGTGTGGCATTCAAAGCCAGGCAATGAACAAAGAACGCTTGCTTTTGTGCTAGTCTGGATGCGGAAAAAACAACAACAACTGCAGCAGCATACAGAACCACAGCTGTACAACAGAGCACTTACTTTTATACTCAGGTAGTAAAATGAGCAGAACTTCCCCATGTGGACTACTGTTCTCTTGTACATAAAGAGGGACGAATAAAGAGAAGAGAGATGCTAAAGTTAAGGCACAGCCCTGGGGCCAAACACCAGTGGCATCATATTGTTTGGCTTTCCCCTGGTTCTCCATTAAAACAAGCTCAAACGTGACGACTTCCATTTTCTTTTCTATTTTTGTTTGTACAGAATCTTTACATTGTATAATAGCTAATAATAAACATTCTCTCAATAAGAGTTTACTAAATACAGCAACACCATCGCCATTAGGGATGATAGAGTAAGAATCGCATATCATGTACAATAAACATTACAATATATACAATGCAATAAATACATGTCTGTAAACAGAGACAAAAAAAAATGAAACCCCTAAACAGGTAAGGTCATTTGGTGAGGCAAAACAAGAAAAATGGCACACAACTTAAATAAAAAAAAAAATCACTACTACTTAAAAGCCAGGATTCAAGTTTTAGTGAAGAATCTTCTCCATAAAAATGTTTGTTCTATGTACACACCGTTTGGACGAAAAAAAAAAAAAAAGAACAGAAAGAAAGTAACTTGCAAGTAACATGCTGTCTATGCTACAGTTCATGTTCTACAGTACTGCTTTGTATATACAGCAACGAAGAAGAAAAAAAAACGTACAAACCAATAAATAAAACCACAAACATATAAATATACAGAAATGAAGAGCCACTTGGCTAAGTGCTGAGAGTCCTATAGTGCAAGAACAGTGCGTAAGTGTGGGTTTGGCATGAAGGGTGAGAGATTTGAGTTGTGTTCTAGCCCTAAGAAAGCTCTCTGACAATTTGTAACACACAGCGCTAACGCCGTGTCTATGAGCAATGAGAATTTATTCAATGGTTTTGGATAGTCCTTTAATCTAGGCAGTATATTCAAATGGAAAACTTACTGGTGCGTGCACACACACACACACACACACACACACACACACACACACCACGTACCATGTTTTATATGAGCTCCAGTGGAGTGAAATGTAAAAGGCATATCATAAGGAGCACGATTTAGGTCGGTTAGAAAAGCCTGAGCTTCTAACGCACCGAAATGTACAGTTCACGTGTCTCAGAAATTGCTTGTCTCATAGAAAAATCAACACTAAGTGAGATCTGACGCAATACAAACTGAACACAGGATGTTGGTAGAAAACAGTCTAAATGTTGGCGTAACAGGAAATAGAAAAAACTGCCTTTGATCTAATGGCCTATGTAGACATTCCTGGCAATATGTGTGTGTGTTTGTGTGATATTTAATAAGGTTTAAAACTGTGTGTCCAACAGCAAGCAAAAGAAAAACAGAAAATCTATTCTGGCAGAGACTCACAAGAGGTAAGTGTTAATCATATTGTATGAAAAGAAAAGAACAGATACAGGAATGAAACGCCTCTGAAGATCGTGTGTGATGAATGGAACAGACACAGAAGTGTTGAACGAAGATATAAAGTAGCGCACTAAACCCGCTGCCCAACACATACTTGCAAGTTACTCGTCACTAAAAGTTTTGCTGTTTTTGTAAGAAAACAAGCATTTGTGTAAAAAAAATCTCGTTTTTATGTACTATATGTACATACACACATATATATATATATATATATATAAAGCAAAGGGGCCTTGACAGCACTGAGCTCTGTGTGTGTTTGTGTGTGTGTGGGTTCAGTCAGGTTTTCAGGAAGACTTAAATGTAGAAAAAGCCGGAGAACACATTCCAATAAATCCCCCCACCTCAGTTGGCTGTAGCTGCTGCAGTCCATCTCTCGTCAGCGCTCTGTGCTGTGTGTATGACTTTTAGATCTTTCTTGCTGCTACCCACATAAAGGGGATGAAAGCCCAGTGGTTTAGCTCCCAACCATGTGCCAGGGGGAAACACACACACACACACACACACACACACACACACACACACACACACACACACACACACACACACACACACACCCACACACCATCCTCAGCTGAGGGCCAAGAAGCACAGACTTGGGAGGGGGGGTTTAGGGGGGAGAAGGTAAACAAGTAAGACAGCAAAAATAAACTAAACTAAATGTTATTCCTGAGTGCAAAAAAGGACAATGTACCAGAGTGTGTCCTCAAGTGTCCAGCAGAGAGCAGCGGCTGAGGTTGTGGAGTGCAAGGTGCGCTTTGGAACTTTTCCTCCTCCCACCGTTATTATTCCCTCTGACTGTGCATTTCACTGAGACATGAGTAGCAGTGAGTGAATGTGTCCTGCACTGCTACGTTCCTTCCGCCTCCTCTTCCTCCTCCTCCTCCTCCTCTTCCTCTACCATACTTGGATCTGTAGAAACTTCCTCACACACCTGCCTTTCCTCTTCTCCCTCCTCTCCCTCCTCACCCTCTGCCTGCTCGTCCAGCAAGATCTCGGTACACTCGGAGTTCTGCGTGCAAAGCGTTTTGGCGTCCTCGTCCTCATCCTCTTCCTCCTCCTCCTCCTCGGCCTGACTGCCGCTGTCCTTCTCCGTGTCGGTTTCTCCATCCTCCTCCAGCGTGAGCTCAAACTGGAACTTTTCTGTGGTGTTCGCCGCAGCAGCTCGTCCGCCCTCGTCGTCCTGCTCGGGTGCAGGAGATGGGCTCTGAGGGATGGTGCTCTGGTACCACTCTCTGTTGTCCTCTAGTGTGTCCAGGATGTCCTGAGCATCCGGGTGCACCAGGTCAGCCCATGTCTCCCACAGAGGGTGGACAATGTAATCAATAAAGCCCACCTACAATGCAGGATTGTATATTAAGATACAATACAGAATACTACACAAATTCCAGTGCTGACACGCTATCAAGTATTGCACTGTTGAATTGAATCGCACTGGCTTATTATAAAATATCAATTGTGTTTTTTTTTTTTAATAGAAAAATGTAACTTGGGCTAAAACTGTTAAACTGTCAGTGTTTGTGCTTGATGTAAAAGCAGAACACAACACTGACACTCCTACATTCCAGGAAACTATTATAGAGCACAGAGGGCCAAGTCTGTGTGGGACATGTTTGGCAGACATTAGAAAACACTGCAAAATTTGACCAAGCCTCAACCCCAACCCTGTATACGAAAACACATGACACTGGCAACTATTTCTTTTCCCTTGGAAGCTTGGGTGCAATTTATCTAGAGTTCATCTGTGGCTATTTTTGCTTTTCATGTACTGATCCAAACACTCCCACGTTTTGCCGCCCATTAAAAATACCCCAGTGTTTCATCAAGCTTGTCACTGACACATTGGCACTGGACAGTTAGTGTTTTGTCCCGCTTGAACTAAATGCAACCTCAGAGTCTGGTCATGCAGTTCCTTGCCAAGCATCACTGACATCAAATAAGACAATTCTGACTTATTTTGTCCCGGGAGCTTATCTGTGGGGTTACTGGATTATTAACTACAGTCCATGTTAAGAGGAATTACATCTGTAATGTAATGTGTATGTGAAAAATTGTCTTCCAAAGTTACAGACAGTTATAAAAATCAAACTGATACCAGAACAATGAGAAAGGAATGTGTGATGCATTTAAATGCAGTACCTGTGATTTCTCAACCGAGGCATTGTGTTTATCACACATGGGACTGATCTCCATGCCACGCTCTCTCTCACGGTCACCCTGGCTGAAGAACTCGTCCATGATGCGGTCCGTCCACTGGCGGTACAGCTGCAGTGGTTTGGTGGGGTTACTCAGGTCTGCACAGTGCACCATGTTCTGTAACACCTGTTACACACCAATCGTGTACAAATAACACATTGTCAAATAATTGCTACAATTATCCTAAATAATCATCATTAGGAAGCAGTGGCATTAAGGCTTTGGGTTACTGAGTTCAAGGGCCTGGTTCTGTTCTGATGTCATTGGTGCAGTCTTGAGGGCAGACTTAAATACTCTCTGCTGCAAAGGAGCACTCTGAGGTAAGGCACTAGTATGGCACTCTGAACCCAGCTTACCACCCTCAAATGAAAACCCAGGAATTCACTGTAACGTACTATCCATCCATCCGTCCTTGATTTATGCTACTTATCAAACCATCGCAGTTTGTGCAACATCCACAGAACAATGTTTTCTCAGAACAATAATGGAGAAACGTTTCAGCTCTTCTCGTTACCAAAAAATAAATACAAATCCTCATGAGCTTTATTACAGTTGCAAATGCTCTGGAAACTTCTTCCATGTTCCACTTCACAGAAAACTTCAACATATCAACAATTACACACATTGTAATGTGTTTATGTGGAATATCTAGCATGTATGTCTCTATATAAGTTAAATAATAAGGTGTTAGAACAAAAGCGTCAATTTAAAACTGTACCAGCTGCTGTTCTATTAAAATAAAAGGACCCTCTAACTTAACAGAATCCAATATTCAACAATGTTGATGTAAAAGTGAATATAATGGCTCCCCCATATAATCTCTAGGTAGTACTCATTACAAATATGATAAGAGATCAGAATAATGATCTTCTACACACAATTTATCAGTAACAGAGAGTTTTTGGGGTTTTTGTATTACTGCTTGTACCTTTTACACTGTGCTGTCTTTGACCCTCAGTAACTTTTACCGACTCAATAAGTCTCTCCATCCATCAATCTATCCGTTCCTTCTCAATCACAACTGACCTCAACAGCATCTACACAAATCCTTTGTTCATGTCTGTCTCATGGCCACTTTATCATTGCAACCTTTATGTAGGCCCAGTCTTTTAGTTTGGTGTAGCACTAAGAATTAATATCACAGAAACTTCACCGAAACCTGTTCCAGTACGACAATACCCCTGCACACAAGTGAGATCTATAAACACTTGGTTTGCTCTAACCTCAACCCCAGTGTACAACAACGGGATGAATTGAAATAGTGACCATACTTTCTCCCCACACATTAGCGTCTGACATCATTAATGCTCTTATGGCTACAAATCGATAGGTTACTTAACGTAACCCCGGTTCTTTGATAACAGAGTGAGGTGTTTCACTATGGGGGGAATCGCTTTGGGCGTGACCAACTACGGAAGCTCTAATGACACCACGTCTGTCTTGACAGACAGGTCGACCTGAGATCAGGCTCCGCCCCACCTTTATCCCTCAGGTCGACCCCTTCTAACATCATTGCAGCGAGATTTCTTCCCGTCCCCGTGCAAGGAGGGAAGTGCTGGTGAAACACCTCACTCTGTTATCAAAGAACCGGGGTTACGTTAAGTAACCTATCGTTCTTTTTCTAA
Source organism: Silurus meridionalis (assembly GCF_014805685.1). NCBI lineage: Eukaryota > Metazoa > Chordata > Actinopteri > Siluriformes > Siluridae > Silurus > Silurus meridionalis. Next base: position 10,883,586 of record NC_060894.1, on the reverse strand, counting down.
CTTCGCTCGGTGTTTCACTATGGGAGATATAGACTGCTCCCGGATTGCACAGGTCAATCACATAGGCTCAGAACGCCTGGCACTCAGCACTGCGTGTGCCAAGGATGACTCAGACACATCTAGTCTATAAAACCGCACAAAGGTGTGCGGTGTGGCCCAGCCAGCCGCCGCACAAATATCCTGAACAGAGACACCCTTAAGCAGGGCCCATGATGTCGCCATCCCTCTAGTAGAGTGGGCCCTCAGACCCGTGGGAGCCTGAGAACCACAGCATTCATACGCTATAGATATAGCCTCCACAATCCAGCGGGACAGCCGCTGACTCGACAACGGCTTCCCTTTGTGAGGGGTAGCCCAAGACACAAACAGCTGGTCCGATTTTCTGAAACCCGCTGTTCGCTTGACATACGTATGGAGGGCCCGCACCGGGCACAAGGAACTCAAGCCATCCTCCTCCTGAGGTGGGTGAAAAGCCGAAAGTTCCGTAACGGGACATCTATAAGAAGAATCCACCACCTTAGGCACGAACGCCGGGTTAGGGCGAAAGGAAACCTTCGTGAGCCCAGGGGCGAACTGTAGACAGGACGGACTGACAGATAGGGCTTGCAGCTCGCTCACACGCTTAGCGGTCACTAGAGCCACAAGCAGCACTGTCTTAAGAGAAAGAAATTTCAGCCCTATGCCATCCACTGGCTCGAAGGGGTGATGAGAAAGGGCTTCCAAAACCAAGGACAGGTCCCACTGAGGCACTAACCACCGAGACACCGGCCTTATACGGCGTGCACCTTTCATAAACCGGCTAATCAAAGGGTGCCGACCCGCAGGTTCGTTATTAAACCCGACGTGACATGCGGAAATAGCCGCCAGATACACTTTCAAAGTAGAAAAGGCCCTCCCTTTATCCAGCAAATCCTGGAGAAAACACAAAATGTCTCTCACAGAACACTGGAAAGAGACAATGTGACCGCGGCCACACCACTCCTCAAAAACTCGCCATTTATTGTCATAAAGCGTGCGAGTAGACGAGGCCCTGGCACTCTGGATAGTGTGTATAACCGACCGGGGCAAACCAGTCACACTCAAGTTCCACCTCTCACGGGCCAGGCCCAGAGAGCAATCCTGTCCGGGTGCGGATGATAAATCTCCCCGCCCGCCTGGGACAGAAGGTCCCTCCGTGGAGGGAGTGGCCAAGGCTGATCCGACAGTAGCTGAACTATTTCTGCGATCCAGTGCCTGGAAGCCCAACGTGGAGCTATCAGAATCAGTGACAAGCTGAGTTCTCTGACCCTGGCCAGGGTGGGGGAAATCAAGCTCAGTGGAGGGAACGCAGAGAAGAACGCTCGCCACGGGTGGGCTAACGATCCACACCCAACGGTGCATCTTCGTCCCTCAGAGAAAAGAACAGAGGACACTGAGCGTTTTCGCGAGGCGAGATCTACGGCGCCCGGCCGTATCTCTGCCATATCTGCTCCACCACCTGAGTGTGCAGTTTCCATTCCCGCACAGAGGGTTTCCCTGGACAATAGATCTGCCCCTGTTCCATACGCCTGGAACATGAGTCGCCCTGATGGACAAAAATCTTGTGTCGCACCACATTATCAGTTTCCTCGCTAACTGATGCAGCTGGAGGAGCGCACACCTCCCTGCCGGTTGATGTCGCGACCACTGTGGAATTGTCTGTTTTCACCAACACATGTCGGTCCTTTATAAAAGGCAGAAAGTGCTTCAGTGCCAGAAATACTGCCAACAACTCCAAGTAGTTTATATGTCTCGGGATCAGCTGTGGCGGCCACACGCCGTTCACAGCTCTGCCCATAAGGGTCGCACCCCAGCCCTTCAAAGACGCGTCCGTCGTCATAGTAACTCATGACGACACCGCCCCAAGGGAATCCCGACCGAAGAGTCGCGGGGCATCCCCATTGGCGGGCGCTAAGACGCACGAATGTGTTATTTTACCGGCCGATTGAGATGACGTCGGGGACATAAGCGCAACCGCGCGACCCATCTCTGGAAATCTCTCATCATGAGAAGTCCCAGACGCACCACAGAAATCACTGAGGCCATTAAACCCAGCATTCGTAGGCACACTCGAACGGGACCATAGACCCAGCCCGAAACGGAGCGACACTGAATGAGAGATGCGATTCTCCTCTGTCAGCGTGACTCGATAAGAGAGGGAATTTATACTGAGTCCCAGATATTCCGCGCACCGCGCGATACAAGCGCTCTTTTCCTGTTTATTTTGAAACCCAAGCTGCAGAGATGAGTGACTACGCTCTCCACATCTCTGACCGCTTGCTCTCTCGACGAGGAGCATATCAGATAATCGTCTATATAAGACAAAATCCGAATGGCGCTGTTTCTCAACGGCAAAAGAGCCGCCTCCACACACTTGCTGAAAGTTCTCGGAGCGAGAGACAGTCCGAACGGAATGGTTTGAAACTCGTAGGCAGTGCTTCTGTGCGCAAACCTCAAATATTTTCTGTGTGACGGGTAAACGTCTATGTGAAAATACGCGTCTGACAGATCGATCGCCACAAACCAATCGTTTGGACGGATCGACCGACAGAGTGCTTTGTGTGTCAACATTCTGAATGAATATTTTCTCAGGTGTCTGTTTAACACACGCAAATCCAAGATCGGACGGAGAGATGTGCTCCCTCTCTTCGGGATCACAAAGTACCGGGAGTAAAAACCCTGACGGCTTTCCGCCTCGGAACAACTCTGATTGCCCTTTTGCTCAAAGGAGTCGATCTCGTCGTTAGGACGCGAGCCGACTCTTCGCCACCGAGATCAACACACCGTTGAATCTGGGCGGTTTCATTGCAATTGAAGCCTGTATCCCGTGAAACCGTGTTTAAAACCCACGAAGGAACCGCATGCGCGCCAATTGACGAGGTGCGCAGAAAGGGAACCTGCGCGCACAACTCTGGTCGCGCATTGATGACGTCACAACCGTCGCCGCGCAGGGCTTCGCCGACAGAGCGAGCGCCCTCAGTGGTAAAACTGGGGGTGCACGCCGATATCGATTTTCGCACACTATCGCCCTCGGCTGATCGCCTGGATGCGAAAGTGCCACATTTATTGTGTTTTGTATTGTAGAACACATCGCCCTCAGCCCGTGGCTTGGATGCGATGATGTCACCTTTATTGCGCAATCGTCCGAACTGACGTGCGAGGGAACAAATGTGGGGAGTGCTTGGTGACACTGAACATTTCCCCTTAAGCCTCGAACTCGAGGAAAAACTAGAGAGGAAGCCCTTACAGAACTTAGAACCGGGCCGTGTTCTCCTCTCCTTTTCTTCGCCAGCGGAGAAAGGAGGACAAGAGAACATTCGCGTGTTAGGTCGCGCTTCTTCTTCCGCTCCTCGGGTGGGGCGGACGGTTTTAGCCGCCGCGCCGCAAATGAATGCTTTCCCCACGGTCCCGATCCATCCGATCTCGGACGTTGACCAGCTTGCTGTCCGCCGAGAGTCGATCTTGAGCTCTTAGCGTGTAACGGTCTTCCCCTCGCAGCCGCGGCTGCGGCAAAACCCCGTCGCGCTGGCTGAGGGGGCGTGCTCTGAGACAGCTTACGAGGCAAACAGAGGTTGAATGCCTCGTCCTCCTGTTTCCTGAGAGTGCTGATCTCTCTCATCTTCTCTAGAGCAGGACCTTTAGCGGGGTCGTAGGCAGCATCCATGACGTCCGCTTTCTGTGTGTCGCCCAAGCCTGACAGGTTGAGCCACAACGCTCTCTCACCTGACACAGCCAAACCCATCACGCGGCCGCAGCCCTGAACTGCGCCTCGTGAAGAGCGGAGAATTAGGTCGTTCACCACACAGATCTCGTCCCAAAGTACCGGGTTCGGTACTCCCGTGTCGAGCTGTCGTCCCATCTCCTCTAAAATCTCCGCCTGGTACGCGGACAGCAAAGTCACCGCGTTTAACGAGCACACTGACTGCGCTGCGTGTTGTACACCCTCTGATGGATGGGCGCGTCAATCTCGATTTTCCCAGGCAGCGCAATTTGAGAGGAGGCAGATATGGAACGCCGATTCGGATGGAGGTGATAAGCCACTGAAGGCTCCACGGCTGGGGGTCCGGTCAACCCCAGCTCTTCCATCCCTTGAATCTCCAGCTTGGAGCACCCTTTTGCGGGAAGCTTGCTTTTGAAGGGGCTAGACCAGTAGCGAGACATTTCCTTCATGCAAGCTGGCACGGCGGGCAGGAGCTGTCTAGCGGCGGCAGCCTTTTCCCGTCGTAAAGGTCTCTCACCGCTCCCTCCGCGTCCTGGGCCGTGGGCCAAGCTAGTCCTAGCCGCGCGGCTCGTTTGCATACCTCGTGCAGGTTACCTTCGGCCTGCGAGGTTGCATCGCCCGCGCTCTGGGGTCTCGACTGTTGGGCCGGGAAGGGACCACTGTCGTCCTCATCCTCGTCCTCCATATCCAAGTCGAGGAGGTCTGAGTTCGCGTCTGCGTCCTCGTCGCACGGTCGCTCCTCATCCTCCGCGAGGAGGTTATCAAACAGAGGCGGCATGACCGGCGATTCGGCCTCCATCAGGTCCGCCCAGCTCGTGGAAGCTCGCGGCTGATGTTCAACGACCGTAGACCTCGCGGCGGCGCCGGACAGACACGGGTCCTGTTGGTTAGCCATCGCTACTCTCAGCCGTCTCTCCAGATGTCTCACCGGCAGCGACGCGCAGTGAGCGCATGCTTGAGGGTCCGCGAGCGACGTTTGAGCGTGCTTCGGGCCCATGCACGTGATGCACATCGGGTGAGGGTCCCTGCCCGAGATGGTCGCTCCACATGATGATGGACACGGGCGGGATACAACCTCCCTGATCTTCGACTCATTCCCTTTGGTGGGGGGGATGGCTGAGTACGGTAAAATTAGACTCGTCACAACACGTTAGCCTGCTGATGGTCGCAGGGTAGTTAGCCCTCCGAAGGCTTCGCCTCGACGCGCTAAGCCTGCAATAGCTTGACGCTATTACGTCCCTACCGTGTAACTTAATACCCAGCAGGTGGAATAGGAATAGCTCGCCTCGACGCGGACGCTATTCCGTGATGTCGCTCAGCACGATTCCGTACGACTGACCTCGCGTTCGGTGGCGGAATCCAATGACGGCCCGCACGATGAACAGTTAAGCGAAACCAGCCGAGAACAGGAAGTGCTGAGAGAGCTAGTGTAGTCCCTCACGGGAAGAAAGCGCGAATGATGTTAGAAGGGGTCGACCTGAGGGATAAAGGTGGGGCGGAGCCTGATCTCAGGTCGACCTGTCTGTCAAGACAGACGTGGTGTCATTAGAGCTTCCGTAGTTGGTCACGCCCAAAGCGATTCCCCCCATAGTGAAACACCGAGCGAAGTTAGAAAAAGAACCTCACAGCCATGCTCCAAAATCTGGTGGAAAAGCTTCCCAGTGCAGTGAAGGCTAATCTAACAGGAAAGGGAGAACTACATCTGGAATGGGTTATTCTGCAAGTGACTTTGGCCATATAGTGTATAGTGATCATGCACATGAGTAATGAGTAATCTTACTTGTATCCTGTCTGAATAATTATCCAACAGCAGAACTCCAGAACTGGTCACTTTCTTTGTCTCAACCATTGTTTTCAAGTCAGCCAGTAGGTTCATGTGCTTAGACATATCAGTGGCTAATACCTAGGAAATAAAACAATACGACTATTTTCAATTGGTGAATTTCATGCCACACACATCTGCATACAGTGAGCTGCACTTACGATGTCGATCACCATCTTCCGGAGGGATTGTCTCTGTTTTTTGGTAAGGTTCTTAAAGATGTCACAGTTCTCCTCCTGGAGCAGCTTAAAGCCTACAGCCAGATGATGGTTCTCCAGCACTGATGAGTCATTGTACATGAGGGCCAACTCTGAGTCTACATACACAGACACACACAAACATACACACATTCATGGCCCTGATTATGATGAGTACTCAGTCATCCAGGGTGTACTATAACTCATGCTTTGATATCATTTTGATGTTGTAGAAATTTCCAAGAATTTATCCACGGTATCATGAGTAAGTTGAACAGTCATGTGAAACCCAAAAGAGTACAAATAATGTTTCTGATGAATAAATGTCTTTATGGTTATATAAGTCCGCCCACCTTGACATTCTGGAGTTTTACTAGAATTTCTGGCCTTGTTCTAGTCAGCTGGTCCATATATAACTATGCTGGAATAAATAGATGTGTGTATGTGTGTGTGGGGTGGGTGAGGGGGATTGAGTAGGTGCTTCACTAGCAGCACTCTGTCACTGTCAGAAAAGGATTAGAGACAATGATGTAAGGGAGGTAGCGGATGAGCTCTGCGCAAGACTCCAATTAGAAATGGACCTGCAGCAGTGTGACCATGAAACGTCAATCTTGCTTATCTGCCACCTCAGCTCGCACTACCCTCTGTGTTATGTAAGCATGGGTACACCTTCACATGAGGTCATATTACTTGGTTGTTCACTGAAGCTTTTCCTACATAACTTGAAGGTATTTTTTCTCTTAAAAAAACAGCTTTAAAAGACCTCCAGCTCCCAAACACAATTTATGGCAAATGTTAATGATAATAGTATTAATGAGCAAGCAGAAATACCCCAGCTTTTTCAGAACGTACAAACCAAGTTTACATTTGCGTCTTCAGTGAAATCAGCAGCCAGATTAAACCTGCTTTTAACACCAGGTTTTCTTTTCACTGAAAGTCACTTCCTGTCTTGCATCTACCCGAAGTGCGAAGTGCAACTTGTAGGTGGGAAACATCTGAGGTGCGATGGACTTTCAGAAGCAAAAGCATGGATGCCACAAAGCCTCGTCTCACGCAATAATGGAAGGCGTGGGATGGGAACTATTTGTGTCTGTGATATGAAGAAAAAAAAATACTCACTGGTGTTAATGAGGAACTGGTTCGAGACACCCGGGTGGTCAACGTCATGAATAGCGCTGGCGAAAATGGCAGCAAGAATTTCGAGGTCTGTGAACACAGCCTGGGAGGCGATGAAAAGTGCAGACCCAAAATTAGAAACACTGTTTCACCCCAATCTCTCTAATCACTTAGACAAAAACCACACTGTAAAGGCTTGGAGAAAAGGAAGCTGCTTCTCACTTTACCTCTAAAGCGGGCGTGGAGAGCAGCACGTGGGTGGACTGTGTTACATCAGCAGCGTGTATATTGTTATGGTATGCCACATCTGCATGGTAATGGTCTTCTAAGGTCATCAGATAAGTTATAAAGGTGTCTAATGGAATTTTAAATGTCTTGAGCAGGTCTCTCTCCTGTTGGAAAAAAAAAACATCAGGAACATCAGGTTGTATAAGTTGACACGATCTAATTCCTATTCAGATAGGAAGTGGACTTTCAGGAAGATCTTACCTGAAAGATTGTGTTCATCATCACCGTTAACGGCCTGTTTCCAGAAAACTCTGTGACTCTAAAAACATTAAGGCCCCATTTGTTTACGTCCTCCAGTTCCTGCAAAGAAATTGCAATATTGGTTATTTATAATATGCTTATGTCTTATGTAAAGGAACAGCAACCGTCTTACTGCATATCAAAATCTAATAAGAATTTAATGAAAGCAATTAATGTATTTTGTTTGCGGTCTTGTCAGTGGTACATAGTAGCCCTCTATAGCTCACCTTGGCTAAGGAGTCTTCAGTATCTGTTTTGACCCCAAAGCGAGGGATGTTTGAGTTGGTGAGGCTGGTACTGTGCATTAGCTTCTTCACACCACTTATTTGTGACATGGGCTTTTTTTTCTTTTCCTTCTCCTTCTGAGTTTGTGGTGTGGGCATCTCCACGTCATGCTGCTTGTCTGAGAGTGAGAGCAGAGAGAGCAGTCCAATCAGTGCAACAGTAAATGTTTTCCTCATTGTCTTCACTATGTAATGAACATTTTCAATAATAAAAAGCTACACAGAGGTCGTTATATTGTTAGGAAGTGAGGAGTGCATCGGGGACCTTATGTGGTTCGATGACCCGTATTACCTAAGAAGGTGTTGGAGATGTACTCTGAGACCTGGTTTCCAGATCGGCTCATCTCAGACAGGTGAGTGAGCTCCCTGTTCAACATCCTCTTGAACTGGAAGGAAACATGGACAGAGATACGATCAGGGGTGACGGGGGCATGTATGATTTAGTTACAATCTCCAGGTTTCTCTTACCACCCAAAAACATGCATGTAGGTGACTATATTACAAATCATCCTAGGTGTGAACAGGTGTATGAATGTGTGTGTGTGTGTGTGTGTGTGTGTGTGTGTGTATGTGTGCACATATGGCACCCTGAGATGGACTGCTATTCCATCCAGGTTGTATTCTCGCTTCATGCATAGTGTTCCGCATATAAGCTCCAGATCCACTGCTATCCAAAAAGCGGAGGATGAACATGCCAATACTGAAGATGAATGTAATGTATGAAACCAAACTGGAAGCCATAAGTTATATAATCTCAGCACCAGTTTTCAATAAGCAAAACTATTCCAACAGAACTAATTCAATAACGTTATATAAATGTATCTCCTTCTTCTTTTTCTTTATATGCACCGTTTTTTTTTCAATTATTAGTTTAAATTAATTCATTTTAATTATTCAAAATTGTATTATTCACAGGTTGTCAAACCTTTTGCATTGGATAACACCACCCGCTAGATTTTTTTTTAACTCAGGATTCTTTAAAGCAACAAAATATGATTCTCAGGCATGCTAAATCTTAAATCAGCTAAACAGTTAGATAGATCATTAGGAAAAAATAATAAGCCATACCTTTATATATCCCAATGAGACAGAGAGCAAATAATTAGCTTCAGGCATTTTGTTAACCAGCCAGGTCACATATAAGGAATAAAAGAAAAATCTGTAGATCAGCTTTTGTTCCTTATCTCAGGTACAAAAAGACAGTCACTGAAAGGATATCAGCTGACTTTAAAATAGATGGAATATCTGCGAGCTGGTTGATCATATTTTCCTTCTTGCTCCTACAAGAAATGGCAGGAACGAGAGGATGGCGTGCTTGTGGGGTGGGGTGTGCGTGTGTGTGGGGGGGTGAGCATCAGTCCTGTCGACACCTTCCAAATAAGGGACTGCACTCGTATTGGATGCAGCCTGAGCCCACCGACCAGCCAATCAGCACTGATTACAGACAGAACAGAGGGGATGGAGTGGTGAAGGAGTGCTGATGGGGGAGCACAAGCCTTAAGGAAAGCCATTACCATTCATTACCATCTCCTACCCGGTCTCATACCTCACAACACATCTACTAGCTTTATTATTCAGCGGATGAATTAATTCACAAATAAAACTTTGCATTAAACTCCCAAGTCATTTTGTGTATAAGTGCAGTTTAAGCTTTCAATTGATGATTTTTTAAACTGCAGATTCCGCTCATGACATATCAAAGCTGAATTAACAGAAAACAATGTCCTTCGTTTATTGTTGGTGGCCAACGCAATGAAAGCAAAGCGGCAACAAAACAACAGCGGGGCATTCATATGGAGATGGCAAGACCCCACCTGGAATTCGATTAAGCCGGGACCGTGAATCTTTCATGTGCATGTCGCCAATGAGTTCATTTGGAAAACAAATGAAGCTATCATAAGGCCCCTTTATTAAGTCCATGGCCAGCAGAGAGCTTTATTGTGCCATCTTTGGCTGATTTGAATATGCTACTGCTTGACCGAGAAACTGCTCTTATCTGCTTTTGCGTCAGTGCGAATCCTATATGCAAAGTTGGAGCATAATGCGTTTTGAAAGGAGGAAACCAAAGTGTAAAAGAACCAAACTATAAATATTAAACAACAAATAAGGAGCTTGCGTGTAAAAACAAAAGGACCAGACATCATACGGATAATGGTATTTGAGTCAAGTCACTATAAATCAGGGTGCATTTACTGCTCAGGGTTCTTCTTTGACATGCCGATGGATCATCAAAATACTAATACTAATCTAAAAAAGTAAAATTATTTGTAAAAATTATAGAAATGCATCCTTTTTTAAAAAAAAACTCATGCACATAGAAGCAGTTGGTTAGATATATACATTAGCATGTATAGCTGCTCATTCATTAATGTTTTTTTAGCTGTGTTGTTCCTGTCCTATCACTGTGGTTTCAAATATTTATTTGTTCACGTTTTGGGAAAAAAACAACAACATCCTAGATCACTCATGCATAATTGTAAACTAAAATAATACGTGTAGGAGCAGGCAGGATGTCAAGGTGTCTACACAAGTGGGCAGGACTGCTTAGAATTCCTTTGGGAGCAGACTGGAGTTAGGATTGAAAAAAGAAAAAAAGAAAGAAAAATAATATATATATATATATATATATATATATATATATATATATATATATATATATATATATATATATAAAGTGAGGAAAATAAGTATTTGAACACCCTGCTATTTTGCAAGTTCTCCCACTTAGAAATCATGGAGGGGTCTGAAATTGTCATCGTAGGTGCATGTCCACTGTGAAAGACATAATCTAAACTTTCTTTCGGCTTCTCCCGTTAGGGGTCGCCACAGCGGATCCTCCGCACGTTTGATTTGGCACATGTTTTACGCTGGATGCCCTTCCTAACGCAACACTCCCCAATTTATCCGGGGTTGGGACCGGCACTGAGAGTGGCTGGGGATGGTTCCCTGACCGGGAATCGAACCCGGGTCGCAGCGGTGGGAGCGCTGCGTCTTAACCACTAGACCACCAGGGGACCCTGTGAAAGACATAATCTAAAAAAAAAAAATCCAGAAATCACAATATATGATTTTTAAACTATTTATTTTTATGATACAGCTGCAAATAAGTATTTGAACACCTGTCTATCAGCTAGAATTCTGACCCTCAAAGACCTGTTAGTCTGCCTTTAAAATATCCACCTCCACTACATTTATTATCCTAAATTAGATGCACCTGTTTGAGGTCGTTAGCTGCATAAAGACACCTGTCCACCCCATACAATCAGTAAGATTCCAACTACTAACATGGCCAAGACCAAAGAGCTGTCCAAAGACACTAGAGACAAAATTGTACACCTCCACAAGGCTGGAAAGGGCTACAGGAAATTGCCAAGCAGCTTGGTGAAAAAGGTCCACTGTTGGAGCAATCATTAGAAAATGGAAGAAGCTAAACATGACTGTCAATCTCCCTCGGACTGGGGCTCCATGCAAGATCTCACCTCGTGGGGTCTCAATGATCCTAAGGAAGGTGAGAAATCACCCCAGAACTACACAGGAGGAGCTGGTCAATGACCTGAAAAGAGCTGGGACCACCGTTTCCAAGGTTACTGTTGGTAATACACTAAGACGTCATGGTTTGAAATCATGCATGGCACGGAAGGTTCCCCTGCTTAAACCAGCACATGTCCAGGCACGTCTTAAGTTTGCCAATGACCATTTGGATGATCCAGAGGAGTCATGGAAGAAAGTCATGTGGTCAGATGAGACCAAAATAGAACTTTTGGGTCATAATTCCACTAAACGTGTTTGAGGGAAGAAGAATGATGAGTACCATCCCAAGAACACCATCCCAACTGTGAAGCATGGGGGTGGTAGCATCATGCTTTGGGGGTGTTTTTCTGCACATGTGACAGGGCGACTGCACTGTATTAAGGAGAGGATGACCGGGGCCATGTATTGCGAGATTTTGGGGAACAACCTCCTTCCCTCAGTTAGAGCATTGAAGATGGGTCAAGGCTGGGTCTTCCAACATGACAATGACCCAAAGCACACAGCCAGGATAACCAAGGAGTGGCTCTGTAAGAAGCATATCAAGGTTCTGGCATGGCCTAGCCAGTCTCCAGACCTAAACCCAATAGAGAATCTTTGGAGAGAGCTCAAACTCTGTGTTTCTCAGCGACAGGCCAGAAACCTGACTGATCTAGATAAGATCTGTGTGAAGGAGTGGGCCAAAACCCCTCCTGCAGTGTGTGCAAACCTGGTGAAAAACTACAGGAAACGTTTGACCTCTGTAATTGCAAACAAAGGCTACTGTACCAAATATTAACATCGACTTTCTCAGGTGTTCAAATACTTATTTGCAGCTGTATCATACAAATAAATAGTTAAAAAAATCATACATTGTGATTTCTGCCTTTTTTTTAAGATTATGTCTCTCACAGTGGACATGCACCTACGATGACAATTTCAGACCCCTCCATGATTTCTAAGTGGGAGAACTTGCAAAATAGCAGGGTGTTCAAATACTTATTTTCCTCACTGTACAGGGAGTGCAGAATTATTAGGCAAGTTGTATTTTTGAGGATTAATTTTATTTGAGGATTTAATTTGAACAACAACCATGTTCTCAATGAACACAAAAAACTCATTAATATCAAAGCTGAATATTTTTGGAAGTAGTTTTTAGTTTTAGCTATTTTAGGGGGATATCTGTGTGTGCAGGTGACTATTACTGTGCATAATTATTAGGCAACTTAACAAAAAACAAATTCATACCCATTTCAATTATTTATTTTTACCAGTGAAACCAATATAACATCTCAACATTCACAAATATACATTTCTGACATTCAAAACCAAACAAAACAAATCAGTGACCAATATAGCCACCTTTCTTTGCAAGGACACTCAAAAGCCTGCCATCCATGGATTCTGTCAGTGTTTTGATCTGTTCACCATCAACATTGCGTGCAGCAGCAACCACAGCCTCCCAGACACTGTTCAGAGAGGTGTACTGTTTTCCTCCTTGTAAATCGCACATTTGATGATGGACCACAGGTTCTCAATGGGGTTCAGATCAGGTGAACAAGGAGGCCATATCATTAGATTTTCTTCTTTTATACCCTTTCTTGCCAGCCACGCTGTGGAGTACTTGGACGTGTGTGATGGAGCATTGTCCTGCATGAAAATCATGTTTTTCTTGAAGGATGCAGACTTCTTCCTGTACCACTGCTTGAAGAAGGTGTCTTCCAGAAACTGGCAGTAGGACTGGGAGTTCAGCTTGACTCCATCCTCAACCCGAAAAGGCCCCACAAGCTCATCTTTGATGATACCAGCCCAAACCAGTACTCCACCTCCACCTTGCTGGCGCCTGAGTCGGACTGGAGCTCTCTGCCCTTTACCAATCCAGCCACGGGCCCATCCATCTGGCCCATCAAGACTCACTCTCATTTCATCAGTCCATAAAACCTTAGAAAATCAGTCTTGAGATATTTCTTGGCCCAGTCTTGACGTTTCAGCTTGTGTGTCTTGTTCAGTGGTGGTCGACTTTCTGCCTTTCTTACCTTGGCCATGTCTCTGAGTATTGCACACCTTGTGCTTTTGGGCACCCAGTGATGTTGCAGCTCTGAAATATGGCCAAACTGGTGGCAAGTGGCATCTTGGCAGCTGCACGCTTGACTTTTCTCAGTTCACGGGCAGTTATTTTGCGCCTTGGTTTTTCCACACGCTTCTTGCGACCCTGTCGACTATTTTGAATGAAACGCTTGATTGTTCGATGATCACGCTTCAGAAGCTTGGCTATTTTAAGACTGCTGCATCCCTCTGCAATATATCTCACTATTTTTGACTTTTCTGAGCCTGTCAAGTCCTTCTTTTGACCCATTTTGCCAAAGGAAAGGAAGTTGCCTAATAATTATGCACACCTGATATAGGGTGTTGATGTCATTAGACCACACCCCTTCTCATTACAGAGATGCACATCACCTAATATGCTTAATTGGTAGTAGGCTTTCCAGCCTATACAGCTTGGAGTAAGACAACATGCATAACGAGGATGATGAGGTCAAAATACTCATTTGCCTAATAATTCTGCACTCCCTGTATATCATTCGCAATTCATTATAAAAAAAAAAAAATTGTCCATGTGTATAACAGAATGCATTATGTTTTGCTCATGCACTAAGTTTCCTATTTTGTCAGGTAGGTCTACTGCACAGATGCATTTTGTAGTTGTACGGTCATTGACTATTCGCCATCTGCTGCAATAGACAAAGCAGCACTATACGCATGGGGGATTTGGATCTTTATCAAGGCATGTTAACCTGAACCTGGACCTGAACCACCATTCATAAAAGTTGTGCATGCAAAAATTGAGCTCCCTCTCAACCTAAATACTCATACCTGTGTAATTAAGGTGGTAATTATAAGTGTATATGCTAGAAATAACTAACAGATAAACCGACTTTTTAATGATAAAACCCTAAAACTGCACAACACATGTTCTGTGTGTCACTTTTAATGCGGACAAAATTTCGCTCCACACACCCATAGACATCTGTCTCTTTTTATATGAATTTTGTAAACAGACTTCTAGTTATGCATTTTAATGACTTGTTTTACTTCCACACTCAGATCAGTCGGCATTTCAGAGCAGTGATTATTAATTAGCCCAAATCAGATGGTTTCATAATGAATTATCTTCCTCCTGTCAAGTTTATGCTTCTTCTAGTTTGTACCATTATGTTTTACAACAGTTCCTAATCACCTGCATTTCCACTGAAGCCAGTAATACAATAGTAGTGCTGCTGCACACTGCTCCTGTTATAGCTGTTTGGAGACGCTACCAGGCCTCTGCGGTTTTTGGGAATGAGGAGTGTGGTGTTTTTTGGAGCAGGCTGGGGCTTTGGACACATCTGGAGTTCGGGTAGCTTTGATTAAAGCCATCGGCGGCATCTTTGAGAACTCAATGGCTTGGCTTTTCCTTCCTTGTGGTTAAGGCTCTGAAGTAATGCAGCAGAGTGGCAGCGACTCCCGCACCGCAGCGTGTGTGCAGAACCCCAACTCTCAGCCGCAGTCCTGGAAGGAGGAGTGGTCTGCGGTCATCTCTTTTCTCTCTGCTTGACTCTATATTTCTCCTCGCTTCAGCTTTGGGTTTGTTTCCAGGCACAAAAAAGCCACCAGCTTCATAATCCACAGGGTGTGGCATATGGTGAAACGGAGGTAGAGGGTAACGCTAACAGTAAAACAGCCCTACTGGCAAATCAAGAACCCAATACATTTCATACTGCATGTGTTTTACAGGAAGTAAAACTACTTCAGATTTTTTAACACAATAGAAATTCCCCGACCTGAAATCCAGAAAAATTGGATGCATGTTGCAAAGCTTTTTTGTCACTGACATAAGAGTAAAAAAAAGTTCAGAATGACTAAAAATAATTTCATTTTACAATTTTTGGGAAGTTTTTTCTCTCTCGCATAGTAGTTTCCAGTTTGTCCAATTCAATCCGGATACCGCGTTTATAATATTCAGTCTGTAAACCACGTTTACAATGTTTAATCTGGAAACCACCGTTTATAATGCAGTGGCAAAATATCATATAAACGTCAACCAAAATATGCTGTGTCAGTATATTTTGTTATTTGCATTGCTAAATACAGAGGTAGGATGAACGTTATGTTGCATAATTAATTTGAAAGTCGTATTAGCATAAAATCAGAAGTGTTATCAGTTAACATGTTAACAGAGGAGTGTGACTTCACACTTGGCTCAGAACTCCCACTTCAGACACGACTGACGCTAAACTTCATGAACAAGATTTAAAGCTGACCCTTCCATAACAATGATTCTATTTGGCTAGACTCAGACTCCAAAATGCTAAAACGGTGAAGGTTTAAAATGTTATCAAATATCTTTCCTGGCACAGGGAAGCTTCTGGAGTCCCGGCAGCACTGAAAAGGGATATCCACATATGTGTCTTACTTCTGAGTCATACATTTACTGAATCATCACCCCAAAAACCGACGCCTACTCTCTAAGAAATCTTATGATTACCCTTTTATTGTAAATAAAACTCATTTATTACTAATCTATTTGAATGTACAAGTAGGAATAGACGTAGACATCTCTACCTCTTTCTCTCTCTCTCTCTCTCTCTCTCTCTCTCTCTCTCTCTCTCTCTGTTTTCTCTCTGTCTGGCCCCCCCACTCTACCAGTGGCTCAGTTTATTGTGTTTCCATAGCAACTGTAAGCATGTAGGATCACGCTTAGGCCTCCTAAGTGACAGAACTGGTGTGTTTGTTGCAGTTTATGTGGGTGTTTTTGTTGAGTGTGTGTACATATACGCGTGTGTGGGTATTCACTTAATCGCTCAACTGATTCCAGCATTTCAGAAGCATGCTTGATGCGCTTAAAGCCAGTCATGATACGACAAGGGGTTGGGGGGTTGTTGCTGCGGGTTGCGTACCATATTGCGTACTGTAATGCCTTATCTCAATTACATTTTACAATACAAAATATTCTCCATTCCTGTTCCATATAAGCAACCTGCTAGTTTGTAACACTTTACAGATCTTTTGTGTCAGGCTGATGCCTTGAGCCACAGGGCTACTGTTCACATTCCAATTCTACCAATTTACATTCACTAGTAATTAGCACTTGCTCTCACTTGCTTCACCTTTCACAGCACTTTTTGTCTTTCGTGGTTCTTGTTGTGATTCCCATTCCATGTTTCAGGTTACGGTCTTTGTTTCTTTTTCTCATTGTTTTTCATTCAGTTTATTTCTGTTCAGTTGCAATAACAATATCTACACTTACACCTGATTTCCACTTATCCTTCTTTATATAACCCTTTAACATTCTTGAACAGTGACTAAAAAACATTTTTTCTATGTTTATAAAGATCGTTTTCAACCGAACATTATCTGTGTAATATAACACCTGATACCTGATTACAGCTATATAAACATTGTGCCTGACCAGGATAAAGATCTTTAGTCTTTTTTTTAAGAGCAACTGAGCAACTGACCAGCTAATGCATCTAAACAAATATATCCAAAGCGAAGTAAAAAACTTAAAAGTTGGTGTGAAAGAATGCACTTGTATGTAGCCTTCAAAAATCAAATCTTCTAGGTAGACTTGTACACAGTTTTTTAGGGAACTCAAATAGGTAGCTTGTTCCAGGCATCTTGGAAAACCAACCACACATCTTCTGTGGATGTACTGGTAATCTTCTCCATGCTAAACTAAGATTTGGGTCATTTGTTCTGCTTCAGAATAAATTTGGGTACAATCAGATGCCTCCCTGATGATATTACATATACATATAACAATATCTGTCTGTATTTCTCAGGACACATTAATCCTGACCAATTTTCCAACTCCATTTGCAGAAATACAGCCTCAAACATGCAACGACCCTCCACCATGCTTCACTGTTGCCTGCAGATGTTTATTATTGCACCGCTCTCCTGCAACAGCCAAACATTTCTTTCTGACTCCTGCCATTTTTCTGCACCCCAGTTTCTATGCTTTCATGCATATTTGAGTCACTTGGCCTTGTTTCCATGCTGGAGGTATGGCTTTTTAAACACAGTTCTACCATGAAAACCATTTCTGGCCAGACTCCTCCTTTTAGTAGATTGGTGTTCCTAAGACCCACTGGTTTCCACCAGTTCTTTTCTGATGGCACTGCTGGATATGATCCATTGCATTAAGTTTTCTTGGCCAACCACTGCATATCCTCAACATTGTCTGTTTCTTTGGGATTCTTCAAAATAGCTTGAACAGCACATTATGAAGCCCCAGTCTGCTTTAAAAAAATGCCTGGGAAAGACCTAGCTGTTGCAGTATAATTACTTTGTGTCTTGGTGCTGTGCTCAGTCTTGCGATGGTGTATGCCCTGTGACATGAAACTGTCCTCCTCAACCTCACCTTAGTAGCAGAGTTTGGCTGTTCCTCACCCAGGTTAAATCCTCCTACACAGCTGTTTCTGTTTAAGGTAATGACTATGTTTCAACCTACATATGAAATTGATATTCATTGGCACCTGCTTGATATAGTTGGTTTATCATACACCTGACTCAGATCTTACAAAATCCCTGAATTTGTGCATGTAAGAATTGAAAGCCAAAAGATAACCACTCCAAATATTGATTTGATTTAGATTTGTCTTCTGTTCACTCACTTTGCCTTTTGTAAATTGATAAACAATAAAAAGGGATATTTTTGAAAGCATTTTTAATTCACAGCATTCTTAATTTTAATACCTGATTAAAACTTTGCACAGTAATGTATGTGTCTGCTTACTAGAACTAATGCTCATAGTCAATCATCTCCTCGGTTCTCTTATGCAATCTTGAATTAATTAATAAATCTTCCATAACGTAAACAACTGGATGCCTACAGTATATATGAACACTACAGAATGTAAGTAACTGTACAACAAACAACATTCTTTACAATATAGATGTACCATAACAGAGGGATAAAAGTGACTGGATATCAAATTGCACACATGCAACACAATAGTGAACTGAAGAACTAAATGGAAGTGGAAATTAAGGTATTTTTGAAGTACACACTTGTGGAACTAGGAAGTGAAGTAGAAGGTTGGAGAACAAGGTAGTGGAAACTAAGGAAACTAGAATGTGTAATGATAAATTTCCCCACTGTGGGACGAATAAAGGTATATTTTATTAAATGGAAGTCTAAAGCAGGGGATCTATGAAGTAGATAGTGGGAGAAGAAGGTGGTAGTGAAACAAGATAGTTTAATAAGTGGAATTAGGAAGTGGAAAGTCTAGATCTAGAATCTGAATCTAGAAAATGAAAAGTAGGTGAACTAGTAGGTAGAAACTTGAGAAACTATAAGGGGGATAAATTACAGAAACTAGGTAGTAGAAAGTAGAGGAAAAAGATACTACAAATAATTTGTCTGTAAGAGAAAGACTCATTTCTGTATGAATACCAGCACCACCAACTTTACAAAGTCCTAAATTCCAATAGTAAATGAATATCTGCTAAGAACGAAACAATGATGCCTTTATCAGGTTATGCTTCCTAGAAAGAAAGTTGGCTTAGGTAGAATGAAAGCAGCTTAATGATTCCTAGGAAGCTTTTGCCTTCTGTTCACCAGTGTACAGAAAAGTTAAAAGAAACATTGCTGGATTACCAGATGAACATTTTGAACTGGTATTGCTACACTGCTTCGTCTATTTCTTACTGTTGTCGATGTCTAATGGCGCATGCATATGACATACAGCACCCTGCTTTCTGATCGTATTAATATTGTAGGATCCTTTATGCTAAAGCCTCAGAAAACATAAAAAAAAATAAAAAAAAAATTATATATATATATATATATATATATATATATATATATATATATATATATATATATATATATATATATATAAATATATATATTCTGTCTATGTACAGGTGATCCCATACTGACTCTATAATATTCAGGTCTGGATGAAAAGGTCAATTCATGACTGTCAGTGTTGCTTTCACCTGCTTTCTCTCTAAATATGATTTCTCTGCATGAGCAGTGTGCTTGCGATCATTACCATGCTGTTATCCTGCTTTCCAGAAAGGATGGAATAATGAAATAAAACCTGTCTGTACATGTCATTCATGATCTCATCAGTTCTGACTGTAGAAGAGTGAACTTGGCATCACAATGAAGCTTCAGATGCTGGGCCAGGTCCATGCTGGACTTCTTTCTGTCTCTCAATGAAGAGACTTTTCTTGAAAGTTTTCTTGGCCTTTCGGTACTTTTTTGTCCCTGACCTCTCCTGATTTTTCTAAAAAGCTTGACTACCACATCTTGAGTATCCAGTGTGTTTGATGATTTTTCCTTTAAGATTGTCCCTGTGGATGCTAAAGTATAATTTTTATGTCAGTCAAAAGTTATTTTTGCCAATTAGAATGACATGATGTGATAATAAATTGGCCGTATTAGCAAATTTAACTGCATTAAACTCATACATGTGTATGTAATGCTTAGACATGTCTTGCACAGACCTAGTGTAATAGATCTTTTTACAGCAGTTATTCTAAATTGAACATGAAATAAAAGGACAAATACAGAGTGTAGCAATGACATTATTAGTTCCATTCTATTTAGGTTTATGAGATCCAGGTTCCTGCTATTGCTCAAGGTCACACTAAATAATTGCCACTTTAGCTTATAGACGCTGTTATTCATGATTATATTCTGTTTTGAATACTACAATTTTTCTGTATTTTCTTATTCTATTCTTTTGCTGAAACAACAGTGCCTCTCTCTCTCTCATATATATATGAGATACAGTACTGAGCACAATGCATCTGTGTAACCACAGTCAAAACAAAAAAGCTGCATTCACAGCCAGTGTATATTAAACATCCACGTATCCACCGCAGTCTGACTTCCACAGAAGCCACAATCACAGATATAATGCAAATGACAGCAAGAGCAAAATAATCGTCTGTGTGTGCACCTGCACATACACATACACACATAGCATGTTGGTGAGCCAGTCATCCATACTCACATAGCATCACAATCATCCTGTCTTGTTTTGATCGGAGATGCCGGTGCATTGACACAGCAGAGAGGGCTACCGAAAGAGAGTATCATGTCAGCTGATGAAGAGGTTGACCCCTGGAGCGGTGTGATGGAGAATCCTAACCATGCCTGACACACAGCTTGTGTGTAACATCTGGTTTGTGTACATTTGCCAAACAGTGAATCCCTTGGGTGGCCATCTTGGCTCTGGCTGAAAAGTCTCAGCTACAGCTAAACCTATATTACCTGCTTGCCTTGACCAACAGTAAAGAAAAAACGGGAAGATGGCATATGGGACAATATTTAATACATTTATATTTCAGAATTTTATTTATTTCCCAATGTTTAAAATGAGCACCTAAAACGACATAAGATTCTCAGATAAGAGTTTTAGTATTTTTTGTGGGCTCTCTGTCATGATTCAGCATGGCACTGGAGTCTCAATAATTGCGTTGTAAACAGTATGAATGGGATGACAAGGACAACTGATGTGACTTGTGCCCATGTGTGAATGATATGCACCATTAAGAAATGGAAGCTGGAAGGCTGACTCACCTTATTGGAGGCCATCTCACTGACAGAGTGGCGGGTCTGGAGGGTCTCCAGCTGGTCCAGGCACCAGTCAAGCTCCTCCAGTGTCTCTGTCGCCAGCTTCTGGTAGGCCTCCTCTGGGGGAAGACAGGAGGGAAGGCTGTGGTCAGTTTTGAGGCGTTTCACGGGGCTAGCTGAGGCCTCATATCCAGCCATGCCGCGCTGTCCGGATTTTACACGCGGGTGACTCTTCATGCTGCTATGAATAAAGAACTATCCTATAAGGAGGAGAAGGTCTGAAGAACCAAATCTAAGCTCCCGGGCTTGGAAAAGCTTTCCATTTAGTCAGTAAAAAAATGTCCAAATGAATGAGTGAAAAGAAGTTATGCCGGTGAGAGTCCAGCAGCGCAAAGATCCTGGCCTTGAGAGCAATGGAACACCATGCTCTAACTATGCAAAATAACACAGCACACATCCACAAAAATCCTGAGCCAGATGCGTCACTGACTAACACAACAAATCTGCATCCCAACACATGACTAGCGTCAGTCTCCAGTAGTGGTCCATCAGGTGAGGGGGGTGATCTGGAGGAGAGTGAGAAATTCACGCAGACAGCTCTTGCCTTTCAGTCATGCACTTCTTTCTAAAAAAAAAAAAACGGAGCAGAGCGAAAAGCAAAGCTCACTCTGCTTGCACCTCCTCTCCAGCTCCCTTGGCCAAAGACCAGACCCCCATATGAAGCTGTAAGAGCACAGTGATGAGCTACCCTCCTTTGTTAGGGGGACAGCTCAACAAGCTGATATCCACGCTGATTAAAAAAAAAAGGGAGGGGGGACAGTGAGCCAGTTAGAACTGAGCAGCACCTCAACGTGGTGGCATGACTTAAGAGGCTTTGCTTTACACAAAACACAATCGGTTTCCTGTGAAAGCCCAAGCCTAAAGAGCCGGAGAGCACGACACAGGAAGAAAAAGAAAAGCTGGTCTGGATTTTTTGGACTGGAGTAATGCTGTAATCTGAGCAGCAGAAAAGCCTTCATTCTGTCAAAAAGCTGCAACTCAAATGTAAGCGTTACCAAAAAATTAGATTTATTGTTTTTGTTACTGCTCATCTGATATTAACATTTTAGAAGAGATTTACATTAAACACCCTGTGTATACAGAAGAAAGCAAAAAAAATGTTTTAAAAGAGAACGCCTTGTCATAGTTATATTACCGTAACTATCATTTAATAAGCGTATAACCAATGTCTAATATGACATCTGACGCAATTACCTCAAATAAAAAGACCTTGGGTATTGAGGGGCTGGATTCACTGTGAACGAGACAGAGAAATACGAGCCCCATGTTAAGGGTCTGTCTACAATATGTCACTTTCACCCGTTTTCTCAGTCTGTTCCCCCTTTCAAAAGGCCATGAAATCGCTCAGGAGAGTTTGCAAGCACAGGGGACCACTGTCCTTGCTGACAGCGTCTCCTCTGACGTCAATGGCATTCTTCTCATGTTTAGTGCAACACTCTGAGGCTGCTCTTAGCTCAGCTCAAAACTCTGGACTGGATTCTCCAAGACTGGCTATGGGGACAAAAAACACTAAAACAGAATTTTCTGGTATGCTGCCTCGTAATGAAAGATGTATTCCATGATAGGGTATTTCATGTAACTGTTTAATGCACGTCATTACTTTGCACCTCGAAATGTTCATCCAACAAAACATACTGCTGCTTTAAAAATACAAAAAAAGGGTGTCAGGGTAATGCAGCAGGTAGTGTTGTTGACTCAGAGCTCCAGATTTCCCAGTATGATTCTGAGCTTGGGTTGCTGTATCTGGTTTCTGGAGTGTGAGAATTATTCATTTATATTTTATATATATATATATATATATATATATATATATATATATATATATATATATATATATATAACTGTACATTTATAGTTAGATTTGTTTAACTTCTATTATAACTAAATACAGATTACAACATTCACATCGTCACTTGCTTTCTTGTTCTCAGAATTAATGAGACAAAACAATGCAGCTTACAGCAGAGCACAACTCTCCACTATCTAAAGCCCTTCTGTTCCAAAATAACCCACAAAATTTACAGCTTTAGTTTTCAGTGTTACAAAGCCCTGATGCCGAGACGCCGCCCAAAACCAAAAAAAGAAAGAAAAAATGACTGACAGAAAACTTCCCCATTTCATCAAATACGCTGCAAATAATTTACCAATTATGACCAATCAGATTGAAGAATTAGATTGAAGTTGAAATTGTACACCTTGCAGGTATTTTTATTTTCTGTATAATCCTGTGATCTCATCCTGATTCTCACAGCGAGACACTTAAAAGCCGCCAGTAATGCCAAATGCATCTTTGAGTATAAGCTGTAGTGCTGTGTTCGTGAAATCATGCACCACAGTAGGTCCTAAAGTCATAAGGTGCCATAGCAATGTTCACGGTGTGAAATTCCATGACTCAGGAAACACATGGAATCTGTGTCCATTGTGCCAGCCGAATGGCATGTTCTAACACCCTCCCACAGCATGCCAGTGCAATCCGTGGCACATACATACATACACACACACACACAGAAGCTTCTTCCAAGAAAGCAGTAGGAAAAAAGCGGCGTCGCGGAAACTGGCTTCTCCTTGTCCCTGGAGGACACTGATGAGTGACGTCAGAGTTTAGATGACATCATTCTCCACAGTCTTATCCGCCTGTATGTCTCTTCCCCCACTCTCTATTTCAGGCTTTGCCTCATCTCCCCTAGTTCTTATTCCATTCACCTTCCCAACCCTGCATTTCTAAGGAGGGGGCAGAGCCTTGCTATTTTTAGCCAGTGCTATTTAAAGAACAGCTCATAATATACAAGATCAATCAGTATCGGCAGGTGCCACCAAGAACCCGAGTGCTGATTGAGCAAGTGTGTATGACCGGTCGGTGCCTTTATACCTCACTAAATATGTCCAATCTAGCATAAACGGCTTTAAACAGCCCTGGCACGAACAAATTTATGCATCCACGCACTGCATTCAGCAATCCCTGGTTCAGTGACAAAATAAATCGCATCGATCAATTGATACATAAGGAGAAAGCAAAGAGTGGTTTGACTGACATGTTCATCACAGTCAAGACAAGATGCACACACGCTGTCATCGAATAATCAGTGGTGGGCCGTCAGGGCCAGCAAAGCATTTTCTGCTGACCTAAACACTATCGGAAGCACCAATCTACATTTACAACCTTAATTCTAATATTTGTTCCATTAAATTGAATTCATTTATTTCCAACAGTCTATTCTACTCATTTCATAGCGTTTCCCTTGGCTACACTGCTTCCAGTACGTGTATGTGGATGTTAGATTTTTTGTCCAATCAGATTTCAGCCTCTATGTGCTGCCATGTCAATCTAATCTTCCCAGGGCCTTCAAAATTAGTAGTGCTGGCCTTTTTACCTTAGAGAATATTAGCAATGGATCTGTTTCTTTAACTAATTTCATATTCGCCTCACAGGGCAAGCTAGCTGGCCCAGAATAGCTACAGCATTTTTCCGTCCTCTGATTAGTTGGTCAGAGGAACACTGTTACAGCCAAGTTCGACTAGCATCTGTATCGCTCTGCACACATTAATACATCCGAGTTAGACTTTTTTTATGCCTACGGAGGAAGAAAAATGAATTTGGTCTCGGACATTCTTAAAAATCCATTTTCAAGAAAAGCTAGCTAGCGTGTCTCAGCCCGGGAAAAGGTTTGTTTGCCACTTCCAGACCAGTGAATACGAGCGGTACCACTGGATTACAGCCTCTGAGGAGTGGTTGTATTTTATTTACAGTTTTTAATGTTTTTGTCATGTTATCAGACAAATATTGATTCTGAATTGCTCCAGATGATGTAGGTGGCACAGTTGCGGTAGTGTAGAGGTTTGGAGCTTGCTTTAGTTAAATAGCATTCACACTCCATACGTGAAATGCCTCTCTTTTTGTAATGCCTTGCATTGTTATATGGCGTTTTTGTATAGTATTAATGGTTTCTATAATTGCGACGTGATAGTGGTGGTATTAAGAGGTGGATTAAGTCGGGTAAGTCCCCACTGAAGGCCCAGGTACCAAATGCAAGGCCCGCCACTGCCAATAATAATCCAGCAGTGCAATGTGGTGTGTGTGTGTGTGTGTGTGTGTGTGTGTACATCAGGAATATTTGTAGCATATAAAAATATTTTACATTTTGGGTGAAAAACTTCTTTGCCTTATATTAAGAACAGGCTTCATTTAGGTGAAAGAGCATAATTCAACTAATTAGATTTCCTACCAAAGTGGAATTTTAATCTGATGGTTTAATACTGAATTCCTTATGTAAACTTCAGGAAATAGAACATGGAAATCACTTAATTCATTAACAACAGTTTCCATGGCCCAGTTATGGAACCACCACTGTTTGAAGAACTAGCAGTTATCACTAAAAGGAGTAGTTTATCTCCCCCTACAGATGAAAAACCGGGACAGCAGCTACCGCACAACTTAAAACGTGGCTTAATGGAAAGTTCTTAAAAACTGAACTACCAGATTACCAAATAACAAATAAAAAAACTGTCTGTGCAAGAGTATGATGGATTCATCTAATATTCATTGTGTAATCAATGGACAATGAGTCCTACAACATTTAATACATCTTTTAACCATGTCAGTCATGTATAAACAATACAAACACATGCATGAACTCTTACCTGTGAAGGAGGCTTTTGGGAGAGGAGGAGGGTTACACATGGGGGCCCTTCTGCAAAATGACCACATAAGAAAAAAATATATAATAATGCTGTCTCGGACAATGTTTTAATTACATTTGTAATACCTCCAAACCGGTGAAATAGATTCTGAACATAGTTTGACCCATATTATATACAGTACATATGATATACATGTTATATATGTTGGACTCTTGTCAGCTGTCCAACTACAGGCCAATATCAAACCTCCCCTTTATCGCCAAGATTTTAGAAAAGGTTGTAGCACAGCAGTTATGCTCACATCTACTTAGGAATAACATTTTTGAAATGTAACAGTCGGGATTTAAGCCTTATCATAACACAGAGTCAGTGCTGGTTTAATTGGTGAATGACTTGTTATTAGCCTCTGATCAGGGTTGTGTCTCCTTACTTGTTTTGCTCGACTTTAGTGCAGCTTTTGACAACATTGATCATACTATCCTCCTTGCTTTACTAGAAAAATGTTGTTGGAATAAAGGAAACAGCTCTCTCTTGGCTCAGGTCTTATTTGACTGATTGCTATCAGTTTGTTGATGTTAATGGTGATTTCTCCACACTCTCTGAGGTAAAGTTTAGTGTTCCGCAAGGATCTGTCTTAGGCCCACTGCTTTTCTTTTTATATATGCTGCCTCTGGGTGAAATTATACATAAACATGATATAAGCTTCCATTGCTATGTAAAGACAGATGAGAGAGATCATCTCAAAAATGTTAACTAATAATAACTTCCTTGTGCTCAGCTCGGAAAAGATGTACTTTTACTAGAACCACATGCAGCTAGTAGTAAACTTTCCGAATACGTAGCATCTCTGGATAGTCTTTTGAAGACCTTAGTGTGATTATTGACTCTAATCCTTTCCTTTGAGGCTAATGTGAATAACATTACCAGGATAGCCTTCTTTCACCTTAGAAATATTGCTAAAATTTGAAATATGATGTTGTTACAGGATGCAGAAAAACTGTGCTTTTGTTACATCTAGATTAGACTACTGTAAAGCTTTACTGTCTGGGTGTTTTTGTAAGTGCATAAATAAGCTTCAGTTAATTCAGAATGCAGCAGCAAGAGTCCTTGCCAGATCTAGGAAATATGACCACATAAGCCCTGTTTTAATCAGTCTACACTGGCTCTCAAATAAATCTCGCATTAATTATAAAATACTAATACTTGCGTATAAAACACTTAACGGTCTCGCGCCGCAGTATCTGAGTGAACTTCTGTAGCATTATAATCCCCCATGCCTACTTGGATCAAAAGATGCAGACTATTTGTTGGTACCTCAAATAATGAAGACTGCAAAAGGGGGCAAATCTGTTTTTTATAAAGCCTCACGGTTATGGAACAACCTTGCAAATAGTGTTCGGGACCCAGACACAGTCTCAGTGTTCAAGTCGAGGATGAAAACATATTTATTTAGTCAAGCTTTTGATTTTTCTTAGGTAAAGGAGCAGATCTGGAGGGATCATGCGTATATAGTGTTCGGTGAACTGGGATATTTGTATGCTGTCGTCCCCTCACTCTCAGTCAGGTTTGTTGACAGTGGTGTGGTGTGTGTGACGGCTCTTATCCCAGAGATCCCTCATGTTTGTGTTACCTTCTGGCTCTCTCTTTTAGTTATGCTTTCGGCTATTCTTTGCTTGTGTCCCCAACTGCACAGTGTCCTTAACTTTCATACAACAATGAGAATACTTAATCCATATCTTTCTCTCCCTATCACCCCTCTTCTCTCTCTCTCTCTCTCTCTCTGTGTTGAGTTAAACCTGCTCCTGATGCACCAGTGACCAGTGTTCCTTCTCCTTGGATCTGCCTGCCCTGTCCCAGCCTGCTTCTGGATGGTGTTCTCTTTGATTGGAGGCTTCTCTCTATAGCATGGGGATCTATAAAATTACGAAGTCACACAGGAGCTTTGATGATGGATTTGGACTGTAGTTAATGTCAACAGTCTGCTACACTGACTCAAGACTACAGTTTGCATTTGATCAGCATCACTGCACACCTCAACATCGTTTAACTTTAATAAATGGACATTTGATGCCACCCAGATGAGGATGGGTTCCCTTTTGAGTCTGGTTCCTCTCAAGGTTTCTTCTTTATGCCATCTCGGGGAGTTTTTCCTTGCCACAGTCACTCATTAGAGACAAACTTGCACTTATAAAGAACATTCTTATTCCTTCTTTATTAACGCATTATCTGTGTAAAGCTGCTTTGAGACAATGTTCATTGAAAATTATAATTTATAAAAATGTATTGAATTGAATACACCTACCCATAATTGTAGAAAGAAATGTTTAAACACACTGTTGTAACTGCACTCACTTATTTGTGGTTCTTTCTTGCTGCAAGTTTGTTAATGCTGCAAAATTGTTCCGTACTGTTCTCAAACTGGCCAGTACCTACCAAAAGAGAGGGGGGTTGGGAAGCAGAAACCAGTATTAGGTAAACAGGTTTGTGTTAAATGAGTATGACATATGAATGAGGAATGGGGATTAAATGTCACCCGCACAAGGAAACAACAATACACTGAGCAGATTAAAATAAAAATGGCATCATTTCATACAACACACAATTATTATACACCAGTAACACTCCATATTTAAATTTATTTTATTAGGCATAAATGCCAGCTACAATCATGCATCAGAACGTATACTGTATTTAACGCCACAACACGGTTCTAAATTCAGATTGGTTAGAAGGTGTTGATTAATATACCTCTGTTAGGTAAATAGCTGCTCTTAGACATAATTAATCAACATTCTGTCATATAAAATGAATAACATTTAGGGACATGCTGTTAAAGGAAAAATAATCAACTCTACTTGACTTGGGCTGCAACACATCACTTCGTTGTTGATTATTTTCCTATAACACCATTTCCCATCATCCGTTTTTTTAGTCTTGCATTACTAAAGGAGCTGATAGACACTAACCTGGGCAAAGGGTGTTACAATCAAGTCATCCCCATGGCTGCAAGAAAGTGGATAAATAAAGTCGATTAGCAGTTTGGTTCACAGACACTGTGTCAGCTCTTCTACAATGACTCTTAGTGTATGACCACCTTTTTGTGTTCCTCATGTGTGTGTAATAATACATGTCTGAAATGCCGCATGCATTTATTTTTTTTGTCGCCACAAAAGAACCATATCATTTAAAGACAATTATATTTCCCACGATAAAAGAGAACGGTGTGAAGGAGTGTGAGCTTAAAGTTTGCTTTTCTTTGACGATATGGTTTATCTGTGTGACAAGTCAGAGGCAGGAGGAATAGCACCGATTGAAAGGCATTTCTAGATATGAAATGTGTTTTAGTGCAGATGAGTGTTAATTAGTAGGTTGTAGGAGGGAGACACAAACATTAATTTTCAAGCTGCATCAAGATAGCTTGATAGCAGCAAATAAGAGCATTTAACTATTTGAATATATCGTATATTGGAGAGTATTTTACTTTTTTGAAAATGTTATTTTTTTGTTCTTTGACCTTAAAGTAACAAAACTGAGTAACTCCAATGAATTATTGGCACCTTCCGTAAAAATGAGAAAAAAAAAGGAATATATAAATATAACAGCATGTGCAATAAGTGATCATTTAAGCTAAAACACATATTAGTAACAAACAGGACAAACACAGGTTTTAGAATTATTAGCCCCTTTGCATAATGAAAATCATTATGTTTGGCTCATCATGTTGGCCAAAGTCATTGTCTGAACCTCCTGGCAGAGGCAACCAGTATTATGGTTAAAATGTTGTGATACATTCACAAGATCCCCTGATTTACCAGCCACAAAACAGCCCCCATGCATCCTTCATCCACCTTTAGGCTTTACAGTGGCGTATCAGGTGTTTTTCCTTGTATACTTGCTTGTAAACGCTTTTGTCTCCCAACATGCAAACGATTTTGATCTCATCTGATCACTCCCACCGATGCCAAATTGTAGTTTTAAAGACAACTTTAGGAAGGACAGACAGAATAATAATATAATAACGATCAGTTTTTAAGCAAACGTGTTTCATGTTAGTTTTCATTAAGGGTGCCAATAATTACATGAATACTTAATTTTGCATTATTATAAAACAAAGACAGTTTGATGAAGATGTTATGTGTATTTCCTGTAATACAATGTAAAGTGCTAATGAACATATCTAAGTTAGACTATATGGACAAAAGCATGTGGACACCTGACCTCTAAAGTGTAATTTTAGTTTTTTGAACATATCATTAGTCTCTAGTTCCTATTATAATAACCGCCACTCTTGACAAGATCTTCCATTAGACTTTGGATTGTGCTTATTGAGATTTGTGCTCATTCAGCCACAAGGGCATTAGTAAAGTCAGGCACTGACAGTCAGTGTTCCAATTTATCTCAAAGGTGTTCAGCAGGATTGCAGTCATATGTATCCTATAGAAGGCCACTCAAGATCTTCCACTCCAACCCATCAAAACCATATCTTAAGGGAGCTTGCTTTTTACACAAGACAGTCGTATTGGACCCAGTTTGAGTCTTTTGTTTAATTGAAGGAAACAATTTGTGTGCTTGGCTGGAAAAATCAGGTGTGCTAATACTTTTATTCACATAGTATATGATGTATATTGAAAAATGCTATATTTGTGCTATTAAAAAAAAGGACTGTCTGACTCATTAGGCGTTTCCACAGATAAAACTTTCTAACATCATGACCACAGGGTGTGTTATAAGCTGAATCGGTGTTGGCCATGTGCTTGTAAGTGTGCACACAGCTTCAGTGCCTCTGTGTCCTTGCATGGCTCATATCGTTCCTAACACAGAGTCATGCTGAAGACTTTTACGCTCGGAAAAGGTCAGGGCTAAATCCATCCGCTAACAAGTGAAGAAAGAACAGCGTTTTCCCTGCTACCTTTTATGCCTCTCATTCTCATACCATATAACTCTTCTCTATTTATGCCACACCTCTCTGCACTTCTCTTCTTTAATCGCACTTATTTATAGTCTAATATTCTATAAGAACACATGCATGTAAAACTGCTACACACAGGAGTCACAACCTGTTAATATAAAATGTTTATTTACTTTTTATTACATTTATGTTATTCTTCTAAACCACTAGCAATTGCAAAAAAAAAAAAAAACACTTTAATCAAATGAAATGTATTGTAAAAGAATGTGTGCAGGATGCAAATACCATGATAGAAATCCTATTGTGAAATGCATATTATTGTAATCAAAAGTTTGTGCACCGCTAACCCAACTACATATTTTTTGCATAGCAGATGTGTTTTATAAAATGTGTTTCACAAGCTGCCAACATGTATTGACTTGATCGTGTGTGCAAACAAACATGCCAAAATTGCAATTGTACTGTAAATACATCAAATATAAAAGAATTGTGCATTAATAGTCACATAAAATTATTTGCATTATTATTAATAGTATTATTAGTTGCCTGCTAGTAAGTTGTATTTTATTAATTTCTTTTAAACCTATTTAGATGTAAATAATACTGCCTAAATGACTACAATATTCTCTACATTTGGCATTAATGCTTCTTATACCTTTAATAAAATATTGGAATGTTTTTATTCTATTTAGAAATATAACATTTTCTACATAAAACTTCGACCGCACAAGATTTCTTGCGACCAAAAACACACACTCTGGAAGAACTAACCTAAAATGAAAAATATATAAACAGACACAAACAGCATATGATTCAGCAAAAGGGCACGGCATGCTCAGATCAAAGCTACAGCTGTGCAGTGCTTGTAAAGCCGATCGCACTTTTATAAACAGACCAGGCAGCATGCGCTGAGCTCCATAACTGAGTCTTAGTGGCGTGCAGGAGAGAGTGGAGGTGGAGTGCAGGAGAAAGAAGGAGGGGGAGTGAATAAACAGCTACACAGTGTCCGGTACGAAGCAGGAGGTATCCACATCTGGAACAGCAGCACAACATACCGGCGTCTGTCATTGGGCTCGCTGAAGAAACGGCATATGACCCGCATGGTCGGAGTTGGTGGTTAATACGAGTAGTCCTGTGATTCCAGCAAGCGCACTGGACATGTGCATGAGTGCGGACTCGCGTGTCTGGCTGTTCCTTGATCAGCTCACTCAACACTAGATTTTCATGCACTGGTAAAGTGAAAAGGTCACTGGTAGGAGTGTGGAGTGTGTCACATGCTTTTAGACAACTCTGTCAGCATGGGCTGTGGTGCAACACACTGTTCTAAACATAGCTTGAGACCACAGCTTAATTGTATGTGAACAATCCAGAGGTGGGTGACTCCAAAATGCAAATAAACCATACCCAAGCCAAAAGTCTTATAAAATCACATGATATATAACTATTATAAAGCTATATTTCAGACTAGCAGAATAATGATTGTGATAAAAAATAAAATATACACACACCAGTACCAGGAACTAACAACAGGCAACAGGAATTAACACAGGAATTAGAATGTGGCGTTACTTCCTGTTATTCCTTACAAGTGGTCTGTCAGTTGTAATTAAAAGAATAGTGTGCATCTGCTTTCCCATAGTCTCTGCATTATGTATAGAGTGGTGCAGAGTTACATGGAGAACCTGCAGAGGCAGGGACAAACAAGAGGGAAGGAAAGCTTTATCGCTTTATATCTGTGCACTCGTCATGGCTTAAGCAACACCAGGTTTATTTTCAACTCAAGGCTCATAGCTAATGTGCATCTATAATAGCGATGACGGTTTGTTTTTTAAAACAATTTCTATTTTCTGTCTTTAAGGTGTTAGATAACTCCATCTACTGTTGAACAAATGGCAGTGCAATGAAATGGATAGTCAAATTCCCTCTGGGTATTTTCTTAGGTTTCACTCTATACACTATATTATTAGGCTCGTTTCATGTTGAATAGTGTAATTCTGCAAAAAACATTTTCCCAAGATAACATTTATTAATAATATTTTAGATTTTCTTTTTTTTCTAGTGAATTCTTTTGCAGCTCAAGGCAATTGAACGCATACTTATTGCTTGAACATTCATGCTATGGATATCTTCTTCGGGAGGAATTTTGTTACCACTACATCTGTGATGTTGCATGCAGTGCAGAGACGATGAAAATAAAAATGAATAAAAATAAATAAATAAATAATTAAATACTTATGTGTGTGTATATATATATATATATATATATATATATATATATATATATATATATATTTTTATATATATAATAAATAATAATGGATACTGTCGCATGTAGAGTACACGCACAGATAATCATCCATCCAAACACACACACATTCATGCCATGAGTGAGAATCCCAGGCTTGAGCTCAAAACACACGGTCTCTTTCCATGCAATTTCCCTCTCAGCCTGTACATCTGATGCATTTAATGCCCAGAATCTCTGTTTGAGAACAACAGTTTGAGTTCTGCAGCGAGCCATTCTGTGCATTAAAAGTAAGTGAGGGAGGGAGGGAGAGAGAGAGGAAAGGGGGAGGGGCGGTTTCTCGGTGCATGATGCTTGTGTCTAAGAGTGAAGCAAGCTGATGCAGTTTCGCAAGACATTCGTTCTGGAAGCGCCAGCACTTACGTTCCACTAATAACCGGCTCAGAGCGCCGAGACACCAGGCCTGGCCTCTGCAGATGATTATTCCTATCAATAAGGACACAGGTCGTGAATCATACACACGTTCGTACGCACTCAGCACACACATGAACTCACAGTAACAGACAGATATAGACAACAGACAGACTTTTTGCATAGCTAAGTGATTTTGTGTGTTTGTGAGAAAGGCAGAGTCAAGCTGATAAAGTGGCATGACAAGCACATGAACACACATACTGTATAAAATGTTATTTACTAACAGTATATAACATCATTTCATTCTGAGGTGAAAAGTAACAAATTCAAGTGATATGAGCTGTTTCACTGTACCAATCACTCTTATCGGTTGCTGTCACTGTATCTCCATTTAGCATTCACTTACACTACATAGACAAATGTTTCTGGACACCTGACCATAGGATTTATATTGTCTTTTTTTGAACATGCCATTCCTTACTCAGTCCTCATTTGCTCTCCACTCTAGATGTTCCACTGGATTTTGGAGTGTGCGTTTAGAGATGTGTGCTCATTCATCCACAAGGGCGTTAGTAAATTGAGATACTGCTGTTGGCTGAGGAGGCCTGGGGTGCAGTCAGCGTTCCAATTTATCCCAAAGGTGTTTAATGGGATTGAAGGCAGACTGTTCTTTTTCCGAGTGAGATATCAGTTCCTCTGTGAGTTTGTATTATTCTACTTGTGAAGTGATGTGCTTCAGCTTTTTCCCCTGAATATTTACTTTGACTTTATTAAAGGATTGATATACTCAAGTCTCAACCCTACAGCTGATGTTTAAGATTAACATCACTGCAAACTTTAGTTGCATTTGAGTGATGAGTGTCACTTTTCACAGTTTTAAATATAACAATTTAAATGGTTTGGAGAATTCTGAGCATAATTAGCCTTCTCGAGGAAGGAAATGCCCCAAGAGCTACAAAACAGCATGAACCTTATCATCTGGTAATAAATGCACAATTGACTAGAGAAAATAAGTGACTGGTCATTTTCCTTTGTGTGTGTGTGTTTGTGTGTGCTAGTGTGTCTTGAATATGTAAGTGAAGCATAGAAAGACAAACACACACAAAGTCATGTGATATGTCACACATTGCACTTTGGGTTAGGTGCTAAACGTGTGCACACATACGCACAACAGCAGTATTGTGTAAATTTTTTTGAAAGAGAATGAGCTAAAGTCACATTTGTATATCAGTCTATTATTTTTTTTAATTGTGTTTAAATTCATTGTGTTAAAATTTATTATTTAAGTCCATAACAAATGATTGTTATATCCGTATGCGGTCTTAGAATTATTCATTTAATTATTTTTTTCAGGATTTTATTTTATTTGAAATTTGAAAAGTGCTCTAAACCTTGTGTACATAAACAATTGAAACTTTAGAATTAAAAAATGATAAAATGTGCATTTGAAAAGCTGTTTACATTAAAGTGTTTTCTTTGTGTCTGTGCACGAATGACACAAGAGCTACGTTAAAGTTAAAGACACACAGCATTTAACTTCAGGAAATACCTCGTTTTCATGAAGGGAACAAAGGAAATGCTTTAGGTGACATGCTCCACTGAATGGAGGAGGAACGGGAGTGTTTTAGCTTGCCCCCCACCCTGCCACCCCCTGTCCGAGTACTCACATGTCGCTGGCAATGGACGAGTTGCGCGACATGGACTTGGGCGACAAGTCATAGTCACTGTCTGAGCGGTAGAGGAACGACTCCCTCCTCTGACTGTGTGGAAAGTTGGCCTGGAGGATGAGGCCAGAGCCTGGACTGGTCATGGGATCCAGGGGACTCCTAACCGAAGATGTGCCATTGTCCACATCAAAACTGCAGACAAAAAAATAAAACATTTGAATGGATATAGAGTAGATACAGTATACAGTCATGCATGACATTAAAAATGGCATAATCTTTAATAATAAAAAGTTTTAAATTTATTGTAGACTCTTTCACTTATCATGTGTATGTATATAATATATACAGTACACACAAAACACACACACACACACACACACACACACACACAAACACACACACATTTATATATAATTCCTATATTCCAGCAGTGATAACTGGTGTACACTGTGTGTTCCTACTGAATGAATGGAGGGATATGAAATTATTTCAAATACAAATCCCAAAGATATTCACACATGTAAACCAAAAACTTAGGGAAACATCATGCCTCCCCTGTTGAAGATATCCAGTCCTCCTAAAATCCAGAAGAAGTACACACACACACACACACACACACACACACACACACACACACACACACACACAGACACACACAGACACACATGACATCTATCTGTAGATATTTTCCAGAAGTACATGAAGAGCCAAGAAAGATGTGTGTGGTGCTCTGGATAAAGTGTTAAGACAATGACAAATCATAATCTCTCAGCACAGAATACAGATTCTTTACCTAAAAAGGCTAAAGCAAGTCACCTTGGCACAATTTTGTAATCCAGCCAGGCGTTTTTGCACTGCTGCTATAGTTGTACAGCAATTAACAATCGTCTGTAGCTCCACCACAAAGAATACTCACAGTGCCCCTAATATTCATAAAGTTCTCCGGAAGATTTTAAATTGATGATATTAATTTATTCCACAATTGTGTTCAATTGTTTATTCTTATTGAACAGAAGGTGTAACTGTTTATGAAGAGGCCGGTCAAAAAAAACTTGTGTAATCATCGATAATCATCGATATGGTCAAGTCTTCTGTCAGGCATAAGTAGAAGAAGCCTCCAGTCTGTACGCTTTATGTTTACTATTCCCTCCGTTTTCCTGCACATTTGAAAAAAAAACACGTTTTTTTGTTGTTGTTGTTGTTGTTGCTTTATTTACTTCAAGAGCAAGAAGAAAAGTGTGGTTGGTCCAAGAACAACTGCAGCTGCAATACTAAATTGAGAACTGGAACTGTTCACTGACATTTCTTATCATTAAATGAATAAAAAAATCCATTCAGTTCTTAAAACGAAATAGTTAGCAACTGTTAGTCAATTGTAAGACAATTTATTTGAATCTATAAACTTTTGTCCTTGTCCTTCTCTTCTTTAGTGAGGACTTCAATGCTCAGCTCTAGAGTTACAAACCCATAGGTCAGCCAAAAACAAAGCCCGTTGGTCTCCAGTTCAATTCGGCAACTCCTCCCTAATCCCCAATCATCAGAGACTGTCTACTGTGAGGCTATTTTTATAAAGATTGTGTTACTGACAACCAGGATGAAGGTAAGTTATATTATGTACTGTAGAATAAAAGCTGCTTTTCTATATTGTGCATGTCAAAAATGGCACTGGTCATCAGGAAGATTGGTGAGGAGAATGAAAGCTTCAGTACTGATTGATGAATTTAGCTCATTTTGAGTTAGCACAAAGTTATGTAGTTCATTCAAGGAGACCCAAACCTTTAATACAAAGCAAGCATGGGTTGGCATTGAAGACATTGAGTTACCTGCTACAAAGCACACATTTCTATTTGACAATTTTTATAAAAAAAATATATAAATAAAAAAAAAAAAAAAAAAATGAAGCTAAAATAAAACCTTCAACGAAACACATGACATCCTTT
This sequence comes from Silurus meridionalis, assembly GCF_014805685.1. Lineage (NCBI taxonomy): Eukaryota > Metazoa > Chordata > Actinopteri > Siluriformes > Siluridae > Silurus > Silurus meridionalis. The sequence continues at coordinate 10,846,946 of NC_060894.1, read as the reverse complement.
CTTTACTCAGAAATACATTTTTTATCACTAAACATTGCCTTCCCAGACAATTTCAGCATTGGCCTCTCCTCAGCAGAACAAAACAAATCAAAACAGATTTTGTACTAATAAATGACATAAAATGTATTCATTTAAAGAAGTAAATAAAACATCTATGACAAGTAATTCAAAATTTTTGTTGAGTTTACAGTACAGTACATGTACAATTCCCCTTGACTAAGCAATCATTAAAAGGAGAGTCAAAACCTCGCAATTTTTTGTTACTCGCAAGCGGTCATAGAACGTAACCCCCATGATTAATGAGTATTGAGGTTGCACTGTGCATAGATAGATAGATAGATAGATAGATAGATAGATAGATAGATAGATAGATAGATAGATAGATAGATAGATAGATAGATAGATAGATAGATAGATAGATAGATAGATAGATAGATAGAACATTTAAGCATGTGCATTCAAGCATGCATATATATATATATATATATATATATATATATATATATATATATATATATATATATGTAATATACATATATTATTCACATGCTGGAATTGGTTTGTGGCTTTATTCTTTAGTGCACTAGGGCAGCTAGCTATTGACATTCTGCATAAGCGCATGAATCCCTGGCTGGTTGTGCTGACACCTGAGCTATGCACAACGCTGTTTGCTGTGGTGTATTGTGATACCTCCTGCTGAGCAGATACATGGACAAGGAGGAAGTAGTGCAAAAGTATCGTTTGACAGCTAGTCCCTTGAAACAGCAAAATTTTTTACGTTACACTTTAACAACTACATCAAGGCATGGAGTCTAGACTGCCAAACCTGATAACCAAATTAATGCTAAATGAGCTACAAAGGAATCTGCACAAAAGTACTTTCAGTCATAATCTAATATTGTCGATTTGACACTGCTTCGTACTAAGTGGTGCACAAGCGAACAGTCTATAAACACACTTCAGTATAAAGATGCAGAGCAATAATGATTTATATTCCTACTATATATCCAGGTTACGCAGAAGGGTTTCTGTTTTGTGTCCCGTCCCTCTCAAGGTTTCATTCTGTTGTCTCAAAAAGGTCTTTTCTTACTACTGTCGCCTCTGGATTGGACTCATCAGTGGTCTAAATTTACATCTCCATCCAGGTTTCAGTGACGCTGCTTTTGGTTATTGTCAAATGCCCGTTGCAAATACAGCATTGAAGCATTTAATCAATCCATATCGCAATCCCCCAGTCATTATGAACTAACATTACGAGTCAGCTCACTGCTCTTGCCAAGACTTCCTCATCCAATAGTCAAGACCCTAGATATTTAATCTACCTCATCGGACGTCATCTCCAGACCTTAACGTCACATGTGACCCACATCACCAAGCAGCCATGCCTTTTCCTCTCAGGCCTGCATCAGTGCGCTATCTTTGGAAGCTTAACACAGGAGGAAAGGGGCCCAGGCGAGTGTCTGACGCACTGCAGGGGCCACTAGCTCCTACTGGGGCTTCTCTAATTGGGCTGCAAGTTGCCCTGTCTCTCAGATGGACAAAAAGGTGCCAGTGATGTGTAAAGTTAAAAGAAGAGGATAAGATAGAAGAGAAAGAAGGCCGCCCTTGGCCCAATTTGGCAGAGGTCATCCCCAGATAGATTGCTGGCAAGAGGGGAGGTTGAGCATCCAGAGAGCCGAAAGAGAAACAAGCAGGGAAAAAAAGAGAGAAAGGTTGTTTCGGTGATGATGTGTTTGAGCGTGACGTCACACACTTACATGTTTCCAGGTCAGAACTGTAAGCTGATTGCACACCAACAGCGCAGTGTGAGGGCAGTGAAGCATGAAGCAGCATCTGCTTTAGAATCTGCTCTTCATAAGCATGCGTTCACAGCGAAGCAAAGCGGCTGATTATAGACTTCGTGCCTTATTGCCTGTTTTTTTGTCATGTACATTTTAAGGATCATACACAATGAATAAGTCCTATGTAAGAATGAAAAAACCATTATGAGGTGTAATATGGTGTAAAATCATCAATAATTTAAACGGTTCCGCATTTCAGCAATGCCTTTTCTTCCTTGGAACTGTTTAAATATATTAAAGAACATGAGGTAGACTTATCTCCCTCAAAGTTTATAAGCCAAAAAGCGCAGCTTGTTACTGAGACACCACGACACACAAAGTCCTCACACAGAGTAATGCGAAATTAACACTCAAACTGAATCTGAATTCAGAATCCCAATTTTGAGCGATGGCTCGCAGTGATATATTATATTATATCTATATTATATATTATATGATATATATCATGATTGCACAATGCTGTGTTCCTGTGATGTACACAGACACACTCACAATGAGACATTGTAAACAATCAGTGTGCACTGCCTCGTGACACACAGCAGGAAACCTGACTCCAGGCTCAGTGCAGGATTATACAGCGTGCGAGACACACCAAGGCCAACTTTTGGAAAAGGGACTGGCATCTAGCAACGGTGAATGCTACTGACAAATACACAGTAGAGCGCTGCTAAAGCAGGAACCACTTTCTCACTTTAGTGTAAAAAACAAACCTGACAGAGAAAACCTACATTAATTTAGTCATGAAAAATGAGGAACGGAGGAACTTTACCATATACCCTCTGAGTGTCTGAGAGAGCTGGTGGAGCGGGAGCGTGGTTTCATCACAATGCTCATGGTCCAAATTCACTTTTCCTCTTCACACTTTTTTCCCCGTTTCACGCCTCTTCAAGTGTATTCTTAATCTGTCAACATGCTCCTGGGGAGCTTGGTCTTTTATTCCGCCTTTTTGTACACAACCGGCACAGAACGTTGCGCTCTGAGCTGTTCTTTCTGAATGACTTCTTCCTCTCTCTCTCTCTCTCTCTCTCTCTCTCTCTCTCTCTCTCTCTCTGTCTCTTTTTGTTTCTCTCTTTCTCTCGCTGACTGCAGGTTGTATAAGCACTGGCTCGTGTTTCCAGTCTCTCCTCTCTTCTTCTCCTCTTGTCTTCTCTGGTTAAAGTGGCCCAGGAAAGAGGAGGGACAGGCAGGGGAGGTGCTCTCCTAGGGGCGATGAGTATGTGTGTGTGTGTGTGTGTGTGTGTGTGTGTGTGTGTGTGCCGTGCTGTATCTCAGAAAGGGAGCTTAAGAGAGTGGTGAATGTATGCATAGCATTAGTGGGGGATGGAGAGAAACGTCAACTGGTGACAACAATCAAAAGTCAGTTTCTCAGGGATGCATGAAAGGCACATGACTGCAATACCACAGAACTAGAGAGTCCCCGAAAAAAAAAAAAAAAAAAAAGAGGAAACAAGAACACAGATAAGCTGAGTGAGAAGTTCAGCTGAACAGACATTGCAAAGACATGGCATGGATTTGCAAAGGGTCAATTACTGTACATAAAAAAAAATTCTAATAGGTTAGAAAATAAAATACAAATTCAACACAATTCCTTTACTGTCTGATTTCTAGGTCAATGTGTGTGCATGTGTGTGTGAGAGCTGTCCAGTAGACCACATCTGATCTAATAAAAAGCAACGTCCGATTCAAAACATTTCAAGCATTATCTGAGTGCCGACTGACCTCAGGCTGAGCTATCAACGACACCCACAACTCAACACACACACACACACACACACACACACACACACACACACACACACACACACACAGAGACACTGACACAGAGTGCATTTGAAAACCATCTGTTTTATCACAAGAGTCCAAACCTTTAAAAAAATTGCAGAAATGAGCCATTACTCCATCTTAATCTTAATATAATGGATGGAATATAATATACAAATTTCATTGAGATAGACAGATGCATATTAAGAATGGAACATATAATTAAAATATTATTAAGAATATAAAAATTATCAAATGCACATTTGTGTGTAAGGTTGAGAAACATTTGCTAGCTGACTATAGTTACAGGGCTCAAGTGAATATTCATGTTAAAGCTGAATGGTTCTCTTGTACATTTTGATGACTCTGAACCAGAATATTAAGTATGAATAAAAACATTTGGGCTGTGCTATTCTAAAAAAAAAAACAATCAACAAATCAACAGTACCATAACACTATAAAGTACTGGGACAGCTGAAATCTCCAGCCATATGTGGTTCTTCTGCAAACTGTTATCACAAAGTTGGAGGCGCACAATTATATACGGCATTTTTGGATGCAGTAGCATTCAATTTTCCCTTCACAAAAATATTCCAGCATGAAAATGCCCATGTGCACAAAGCCAGCTCCATGAAGATAGCATTTACAGGGGTTGGGGTGAAAGATCTTGTGTGGCCTGCTATAGAGCTCTGATCTTAACCCTACTGAACATCTCTGGAATGAATTGGAACGCTAATTGAACCCTCATCCTCCTCATTCTACATCAGCACCTGACTTTACAAACATCTTTGTGGCTGAAGGAGCACAAATCTTTACAAACACACACCAAAATCTAGTGGACCATCTTCCCAGAAAAGTGGAGGTTATAATAACAGAAAATACATATAAATCTTGCATATCAATCAGGTGGTAATTAACCTTTGGCCATAATAATGTATGTAGTCAATAGAAGCAGGGCCATGTGCCTGAAAACTTTCCTGTCTTGTCGGAATGATGCAAAGAACTGACAATGGAGACTCCTTCAATGAATTATTGATTATGCCAACATCAGTATGTGGATTAAGTCCTTGTGTAAATAATATCAATGAAGAGTCTTGTGTAAACTGTGAGACACAAATCTTTCATGGCTGCCATGTTTGCACTTGTTCTGGCTATTGATAGCAGTAAACATATCGGAAAGTCAGGGCAGCTGTTTCTTCGCTATGTATATACGGCACAACAAGGATCCCACTTAAAATTTCCATGATTAGGCTGGGTGTGCTGGGTTTCAGAGAGGATAAAATGGCACTTCACCATCCATTAATGTATTAGAAATCAGTATACAACTTGGCATCCTTCCAGAGGTCATAAGGACTATATGTCATTTTCTGAAAGTGGACTTTCATTATAACCAAGCATCTGTGAAGCAAAAGCCATTTCTATCTATTTTAGTCGACTTTCAGAAAAAATGAAAAATGTGGTGAGAGTGTTGTTGTCGTCACATGACCAGAGACGACATGTTTACTCCATAGTGCAAGTACGTCGTGTGCCATAGCTTTAGGACATGTGATCACTGACGCTCAGAGTTCACTTGCACGCACCAGGGTCCCAGCTGGGTCGTGCAAAATATGAAGCGTGCCTGCTGGAGGTTTCTAAATATATTTCACCTTGTAGCCACCAAGTCCTACATGCTCAATATCAGATTGAATACTGTTTATTCAAGAAATGTACTCTGGCACAAAAACAGCACATTGCACACCTGACCATTAGATTCGTATGTGCTTTTTAAACATCTCATTCTACATTTGTCACCATTTGCTGTTATAATAACCTCTACTCTTCTGGGAAGATGCTCCACTTGTTTTTGGAGTGTGCTTGTGGAGATTTGTGCTCATTCAGCCACAACGGTGTTAGTAAAGTCAGGAACTGATGTAGGGTGAGGAGGCCTCCCAAAGGTGTTCAATAACAAACTAATCAAGATCTTTCACTCCAACCTGTGAAAACCACATTCAGTTAAGTTTTATTTGTATAGCACTTTTCACAATAGACATTGCCTCAAAGCAGTTTACACAGATAAAGTAATTTAAATAGATAAAACGGTAATAAGGTTATAAATAAAAAAATGCTAACGTATATTGCCTATAAGTTTTCTATAATTGTTTATCCCTGATGAGTGAGCCAATGGCGACTGAGCTCACTGAGATGATATGAGAAAGAACCCTTGAGAAGAACCAGACTCAAAAGGGATCCCATCCTCATCTGGGTGGCACCGAATGTCAATATCTTAATAGAGCTGGCTTTGTGCACAAGAGCGTTGTCATCCTGAAACAGGTTTGGGTCTCCAATTTCAAGTGAAGGGAAAATGTAATGCTACTGCATCCAAAGATATTCTATACCATTTTGTGCAAACAGTTTGGGGAAAGAACCACACATGGCAGGGGGAGTCAGGTGTCCCCAAACATACTCATGATAAGGGGGGCATTCATTGAGGTATAAAACATAACATGGCATGTGGTATAAAGAAGAAATCAATGGCAGAGTTACACCCCAATTCACCATCAACACCACAAAATTGATCTATACATTTTATTTTTTATTTTATTTTTTTATCTTTCTAATTGGACAGGAACAAAAACAATGCAACACATTTATCAGAGTATAATTATAAAGAAAGTAAAGTAAAGTGCAACAGCTGTAAACAATTATTCTCTCTTTTTATTTAAATACTAAGGCTTGTAACTTACTGAATGTTAGAAAAGCATTAATGATGGAGGCACATTCTATAAGTAATAACATCAAAGAAAAAATATCTCCAAATATCTCATCATATCATTGACTAAATAAGACTTTGAAGAGAACATTCCTTATTGCACTCTTTAATACATTTCAAGACCCTTCCACAAAAACACTTACTTAAATAGTAATGTTTAGTGATCAAATGTATGTCATGCAGAAATGCAAAACAGCACATTTATGAGTTTATCGCTTACACATCAGAAATGTGGCGAGGACTGAGGTTTAGATCACAGATGCATGCCAAAACAAGCTTTACACGTAGCAATCCACATGCAACATCCTCTTTTAAACTGAACATTGCAATTTCCCAAATGGCTTTGAATGTTTGTTTAATATATTAGATGACATTTTACATTTATGTCTCTGTCTGTTAGACATGAATGTAGCTAATAATATAAGGAGCTCCAGTAATAGATATGAGTACATAGCCATATATGTGCCTTTTAAAAGCTCTGTTATATATAGCGTGTAGAAGAAAAAGCAAGAGATAAAGCGCAAGACTTATTTACTTCTTAGCTCACCTCTTTAAGCTACTGAGAGCTTAGAGAACTGGAACCGAACATTCATTCTGACAAAGTTACTTCCCATGTTGCAGACTAACTTCTTGAACAATGAAAGATACAACAATTTCAGTACAGTAAAGTGGAGGAGCAGAAGGCTATAAGGTATATAGTACCTATAGGATCGGAGCAGGTGTTTCCTCTTCATGCCTCTGTACATGCTAAAGCTGCAGGCAATAAATTTGCCCATGGGCTCCCTGTGCCAGTCCATTCACACCACGATCCTTTTGAGTTTGTGCCTCGTGCCAAACGCTCCCTTGTGTCTTCTACTCCTTGGCCCCTTGCAACCCTTTCAGCCTCAGTTCAACCCACTGTATTTCCCTTCCTTCTCACACTAATCTCATTAAGTCTAAGAGAGACAAGAGTGAAGAGGGCTGCTCCTCTGCGCAACACCACAAGGGATGGGGGGGGGCCCATCCCTTCCTCTTTAGACTCAAACTCAAGTCACTGTAAACACTTCCTCAGATCAGCAAATCAACTTTCATTTTTACTCAGCTGACAATGCTACTTTGCTGATTTCAATGCTGAGAAACTCAGACATCTGAGGTAAGTGCTGTGTGTGTGTGTGTGTGTGTGTGTGTGTGTGTGTGTGTGTGTGTGGACAGAGCTTTAAGTCTGAAAATGCGTGTTATCATTCAAACCCAGAACCGCAGAGGTGACACAATGCTTATTTTTTCAAAAGGTGTGGCCATGAGTTAATATACTGAAGGCACGAGATAATATTATGAGGCCACAAGCTAAACAAATTATTTCGTTAAGTCAACTAAATAAATTGTGTAGCTCAAACTCGTGGCTTAATACCCTATTTTGGGCCATCTGACTTTTGGAGTGCGCTCGCAGTGATTTGTGCTCATTCAGCCACAAAAACTTTAGTAAAGGCAGGTACTGATGTAAGGTGAGGAAGCCTGTGGGGCAGTCAGCATTCCAATTCATCCTAAAGATGATCAGTAGGGTTGAGGACAGAGGCCTATAGCAGACCACTCAAGATCTTCTACCTCAACCAATGTAAACCATATCTTAATGGAAGTGGCTTTGTGCATATGGGCACTGACATGCTGGTAGGTACGATGTGCATACCTTTACACTTACACTTTACACTGTACAGGGGCATTGTTTGGGTCTCCTAGTTCAAGTGAAGCGAAAATGTAATGCGACCACATCCAAAGACATCCTACACAATTGTGTGGCTCGACCAGTTTGGGAAATAACCACATACGACTGGAAAAATCAGGTATTCCAATATTTTTGTCCATAAAGTGTATATATAGAGCAAAGACAGTGTGTATGTAGAGAAAAGGTTAAGCCCTCAAACAGCTCAACCAGCTTAAAGGTTTTCAGCGACACCCATGGTGCACTGACTGAAATCTACGGCAGCGTCAGATTATAATGAGTAAACAGGGACAGAATATGAATAGACACGTCTGAGCGATAATCCCCCCAAACTCAATGCTGCATGAATCTCATTTGGATGTGGAAGTTTTGCCTAAATGTTTGCATAGGCAGTTCTGGAGGAAGCTGATACTCTCCAGGTTTTAAGCTGCTTTGCACTGCGCAGAGAGCTGTGATTCAGCATGGGGTTCACAAGCATTTTGCTGACAGGTGCTTCCTTGGAAAGTATTTCTTGTGTCAATGCATGTAAGGCATGTTAACAATAATGGCATAGTCACAGAAATATGGAAAACTATACAAACCCTTAGCACACAGTCATGGAGACAATGAGGAAAGCTGTGAAAGTCAAAACGTTAATCTTTGCACTGTTTGCCATTCATCAGATATCGGTGAATATTTCCCCTTTTGCCGCATTTTCTCAGCAAGAACTCCTGAACCAACGAAAACTTTAGTGGCTAATTTCCGACATTTCCTCATGAAGTACAGTTTTTGTTTTATGTTAGGATTAGTATTTACATTTATATTCCACTGCCTTCTGTTAATATTAGATTTTAATCTATTTTCACCCATGCCTTGATCAATTCATGTCTCCTTACTGTATGTCTCAAAGAATATAATTTTATTTTCACTTACCCGGCATATTAAAATATCTTTTTCATGTAAGAATTGCTCAAACACCTAAAAACAATATATATATAATATTGACAGTGTATAATTGATATACAATCAATGTATTTTGATTAGTTTAATGAAAGCTGGCAATGGGTATCAAAAGCAGTGTTTCATAAGTGAAAATTATGAAACAAGTACACGATATTGCCAAAAGTTTGTGGACACTTGCCAATATAAAAACCTTCAATCTTCTGGGAAAACTCCTGGAGTACAGATGGCATTCCAGTTCCTCCCAAAGTTTGTGAGTGGAAATGAGATCAGGGCATGGTGCAGGCCACTTGAGTTCTTTGTGCCTCGTAGTTCAAGTGAAAGGAAAATTTAATGCTACTACATAATGCTATACAATCGTGTACCTCCATGTTTGCAGTAACAGTTTTATATATATATATATATATATATATATATATATATATATATATATATATATATATATATATATACACACACACTGAAATATCTGAATTATACATTATTTAGATAATCTATAAATCTCTTATGGAGCTATAAAAATAATAACCTGTTCAGAGAGTGCTGTGCTCTTTCCTTCCACAAGAGGACAGCAGTCTCTTATTTCTTCTCATTTCCAATCATTTTTTAAGGATAGCCAGTGCGATTACTTTTGATGTATCTATAGTAATGACAAAAATTTACAATAGGTGCCTAATACTTTTAATTGCTTTCATATGTTTTGCATGATATGGTATATTTGTGATTTGGTTGCAGAAGGAGCATGTAAAACAGTTTTACAGTTTGTAAAACATTTTGGAGGTTTGTGTGATGATGGAATAAATGATCAAGCGTTCTGTGCTTCGACTAGCAGAAAAACATTTCCAAACATTTCAACTTAATCCACTTTACGTCAAAACATTAGTACATATTTTAAGATCACGGAAAGAATGATTAATCGCGGTCTTTTCATAATTGTGGTGCTTGAGTTCTATGTAAAAAAAAAGAAAAAAAAAAAGCTCAAAGCAAGGAACAAAAAAAGCATAAAGATATTTTAGGAGACAGAATGTTTAAAGCCCCCAGGCACAGAGAATGGCCTTTCCCAGGACACGGCTCTCTGAGTTTCTTCCATATCATACTATATCTTCTTCTCCCAGGTGACATGATGATATCATTCCACAGTGTCACAGTATGCTTTTTTTGAGATGTCTTTTTTTTTTAAACGACTGGAAGCAATCGATATGGTGTTACATATCTTTTTATCCAAGAACATTATGCATAATCAGATGTATTAACACATCCTGATAAGATGCGAGTGCTCTGAACTCTGCCGCTCTTACAAAAAATTTTCTCTCTTGAAATAGCATCTATTTTACACTCTAGGTACAGAAAAGAGTGAATGTCAGGAAGGTTAGGGAGCTACCGTGTCACTTGCTCTATTGATTACTTCAATTTGATGGCCGAGGGCTAACTGCCACTCCTGCTACCTTTTATTTAGCCCAATGTGCCATGCCACGTGTGAGACATCATGTTGCCATGGCTATTGCATTCTTCTGCCCACCCTGCTCGCTGGTTTATTCCAGACATTAGAAAAAGGAAAAATTGATTTCCCATTACAGGTGATTTAAAAAGTGAAAAAAGTGGTGTGAGTTCCTTCTGGAAATGGGAGGATGTCAAAATCCAGTCAGCTCTATCGAGTGAAAATACTGATATACTACTGTGGAAATGAGTATTTCTCAGATATGATCTCGTTTTTTGTGTTCTTAATGTAGATTACAGTGCTCTAAGTCATCGCTGATGAACCACCCAATGAAATACACACAGTATGTTGTCGTGCATGTTCATGCTCACACGGTACAAGTTGCAGAATTTCTGTCTCTTCCTTTTCATTCAGCAAAAATAGTCATTTATAAGCATCTGTAAAAAAGTAAAGTCAAGCAGCTTTACAGAATTTATGAATTTGAGTGAATTATGTGTGTTTATCCCTGATGATGACGCCTGAGGCGACTGTGGCATGGAAAAACGTCTTTAGATGTTATTAGGAAAAAACCTTGAGAGGAACCGGACTCAAAAGGGGAACCCATCCTCGTTTGAGTTATATCAAGAGTGTGATTATAGTCTTTAAACAATACAAAACACAGAAAAGTGAGAACTAACATGAGCTCTGAAATTTAAGATTATGAATAATGTCCTTTCTACAGTCTTATACACTTAGTCTGTATGAGATAATAATGTTATATAAAGCACTTAGAATAGAGCGATTAAACTCGCATTCAAATAGCCATCAATACCAACTTCCACTGAGCAAATAAAAACAAAAACAAAAAAAACAATCCAGTCCCAATGAGAGTCGGGATTTTGTTTTTGAATTCTAAGGCATTTTTTTTGTATGAGCATGCAGTAGATATTCAGTGTAAACTATACAAGAAGAGAATGACATTGGTAGGCTATTATAACATCAGTTCTTCTCAGATAGCTAAAAGAATGGAGATCATATAAAAGGAGTAATAGAGAGTTATTGAAGATAGGGACTAATGAGCCAAATGTTTTTAGGTTGGTCAGTATATCATCTAGTTAAAGGTCACTAAACCTGTTTTTAAAGTGTCGGTATTCCTCTTTTGCATCAGTCAGTTAACTTTGCTTATCTCTACAAGCAGCTGCTTAATACATTCTCGATCATGCTGGCTTGTTAATATTCCTGCTTTATTCACTCTTGGAGAATTGCCATAACTCCAGCTTGCATTTACGTCACCCAAATGCGTAATTTGATTTCCACTTGTCACTTGATTGACAGCGTCACATTCCAGTGCCGCTCTACTCCTCAGCAACCCAGACTCCTCAGTTAATCTCGCTGTCCAGATCTATTTCTATTTAAATGTTTTTTGCTCCTTTTATTGATCTATTATGGATTTTTTTTTGTAGATTTGTACAACCACCTTGTGATTGTATCTGATGCCTTAGCATTTTGTGACATGTCAATTGTCTTTAATAAGTAAAAAGCATAAGAGAAAAAAAAAATGGTGGTGCTGTAATGGTGGTGCATTAAGTGGAACATGTAGGACATGCCATACAAGGACTGTAGTCAAGGAGATCTTTTTTGGCGTAACGATTCTTCGTGCCAATGAACCCTGACTTCTCTGAGGTAAAAGAATGAGGAATGTCTTTATGCAAAGTCTTCTCACTTCATGCACAGGTTATACTGCGCACGTCACCCGGTTCACGTGCTTATGAGTGGGAGCCAAAAACAAGCCTCACCAAAACAAAAGAGATATAAAGATTGAAAAATATGCCACTGGCAACATGAGATGGTTGCTGTGGACAGGACTTTCAGGCGCATCCTGAAAAGACAAGCAGCTGCCAAACTTGAAGACTATCATCAGCCAACGCCTCTCGTCCACACGTGACCAGGGACACCAGGGATAGATGCATCTGCCTCTGACGTCTGGCATCCCAAAGCCCCACCTGCAGTCTTTGCAGACACACGCAAGTTCACGGCTGAATGCACATCATATCGTCATTCTCAGAAAGTGAGACAAAAGAATTGTAAACTACATCATGTCATATTTGCACAGAAGTCTCCTCCTGCTCTTTGATAAAGATCTGAAATCATAGGGAAGGCTTAAAATATGTCCAATTACGTTCTTTCATTTTGCTTACAAAATAGATTTACAAAGGCCCCTATAATACCAGTTACACAATATATAAAAAAAAGAAAAATCAAAATCAGGTTTCGTCTATCCTTTCAAACATAGTGCCTAGGAATGTTTAAAGCGCTGTCTTTGGTCTGATCGTTTTGTGTTTACTCAATACCTTTGGCTCATACTCACTTTTTTACCAGCTTTGAGTGATTACCAAAAGCAGAGCATTAAAGCATTAAATTCGTGTAAAATTTCATCTACTTATATCATTTTCAATGAATGAATCACATCGAATGAGGTTTTAATAGAATTTCCACTCATTAGACACAAAGTACAAAGAAAAAAAATTAACAATTACTTTTTTTTTTTAGTCTGAACATGCCCCAAATACCAACAGATTGTTAAAAAAAAAATGCCTAAAGCCTGGTGACCTAAGCTGCTTTGGAGGGAACTCTGGAATGTTTTTGTTAAGATCATGTTTAATGCTGGAATGTGTAGTCTTTTCTCAAGCAAACCTCCCTGCAGTCTGAACACCCATATAAGGAAAGCTGTTCTTTAATTATGCGCCGACTTTAATGAATGCACGTGCCACCACCCCTGCCCCCAAACATGTCTACTCTCAGGTGGGCATATTTCCAGCCTCAAGACATTATTGTAAGATCTGCTCTGTCAATGTCACCCACCAAATAATAAATTGGAACCAGCTAATTAACATTTCATTTCCTGCATCTGGGACGGCGTATGTGCTTTAGAGCAATCCATTTCCGCATTTAACTGGGAATATGTTCCACTAGATTTTGAAGTGTGCTTGTGAAGATTTGTGCTCATTCACTCATGAAAGTGTTAGTAAAGTCAGGTACAGTACTGATATAGGGTAAGGAGGCAAGGGGTTCAGTCAGCATTCCAATCATCCCAAAGGTGTCCAATAGGGTTGAGGTCAGAAATCTATAGCAAGCCACTCTTTCACTGTAACCCCATGCTTTGAGCACAGGGGCATTGTCTTGCTGGGACAGGTCTGGATATCCCAGTTCAAGTAAAGAGAAAATAGAATGCTACTGCACACGAAGACATCACGAAGACATCAGAACCACATATGTCTGGACCAGTAGGTGTGCCTAAATTTATGTTCATTTAATGTATGGTAAGAATGTTTTAATATTCAGAGAAATGAGTAGAAATGTTTAACAAACCTCTAAAAGGGTTTACAAACCTTGAGAAATGAGAAATGTTTATAATGTAGCAGTCAACTGAATTCAAGTGAAAAACAAACGGAAACTACAACACAATTGTGCATACCCTTAGGGTAGTAAAGATATGCAAACCTATACAGTGATCAGAACAGAGACTCTTCCGTACAAGAGGAACCAAACCTCACCATTAAAATGTCCCTAAAGCAAAACAGAGCCACTCGCGTCGACTTTAATGTCACCCGGTTTATTTCCGCACCTTATGCTTATGTTACCCGATATGCTTATTGGTAAATAAAGTCTCTCGTTATGTTACATAAATACCTATAGCCACTGCAGAATGATGCCACCACTGTCAACACAACCATGCGGGAAGTTTTCCCATCACACTGCAACGTTTTTAATTAGACCATGCCATGTGGACAATCACCTGGGAGCATATTTGATGTGGTAGGGGTAGTTGGTGGCTCTGACAGCTTGTGAACCAGAGACTGCAGTAATAATCACCACCACAGGTTACTGTTACATTTTCCAAGCCTGCCTAATGAGCACGCATGGTCCAAAACTTCCACAAGATTCACTGCACACTGCAAAGCAAGAAGGTTGTTTATTAGATAAAAGGTCATTAGATTTTTTTGAGAATAAATATTATGTTCAAGGTTACTTTTATGCAGAAATTCAAGGTAAACTGGTGTCAAGAGCATTGCATCTTAGATCAGTGGGTATTCAGTCTACCACCAGAACTTCCTTTTACCCAAGCTGCATCTGGGAATTTGTAGTCTTAAAACAACTTTCCCAGATGGAAACATTTGTGCGATTCCCCAAGGGTTTTGTTTTCTTCAACAAACAGACACACAATAGCCCCTATTCTGGGGAAAAAAAGAGGTAACAATGGGCCAAAAAGTATTTAGATCAAATATAAACAGACTCACAGTCTCATCAAGAGACACACACAACAATTTTCCCCCTGTATTAAAAGTGAATTTTGGAGCTGTTCTAGGATACAATGATCTTTGTTTACATCGACCAAACTTTTATAAAAAATACACATAGACTGTCCATTTCCATATCCATATATAGTGAGTGTTGCAATGTCTGTGAGCAGACAGCAAAAGAGTTCAAGACAGACTGCTTTGCACTTTGTAGTTTATCTATAATGTTACAAGGAATAACAGGTAACTTACCAAATACAGTATGTTCCATAGCATGAAATGTAACTATATATGAATATAAATTGATGTCATATAATGTAAATGTATGTAATGTAATGTAATATAATGTTCACTAAATACTTTATGGAAGATATTGGAAGTACAAACTACTTCATATTTCATATTTCATATTTTTATATAGTTTATACTTTATATTTTCTACCTTTCTTTCTGTTTTATTTTATCCTTATTTCTATTCCTTTTTATGCTTAAATGCTGGGCAGTCGCGCAAAGCATTTCACTGCATGTCGTACTCTGTATGTATGTGTATGTGACTAATATAATTCTGTTAGATTTTTTTATTAGATTTGATGCAGAAGAATAAACCTGAGCCAAATCATTTCAATCTCAATTTGTAATTATAAGTGTATTTCTTACTCATTAAAAAAGCAGAATCTACCTTTGACAATTTTAAGAAGAACTAGTCAATGTTCTTTATAATACATTTATGTTTAATACTATCTACAGTGTGCATGGCTATTGCACAGAAGGGTGTTTCCATCAGCAGTGTAGTGACTAATCGGGAGTAGCCCGATTAAAAAAAGCCCCTTTACGTGGCTGAGGTAAAGGGTTTAGACCTTTCATTTTTTTAAACAGGGAAAGTGCATCATAGTGACGCTAAATCTAATCCTGGTTACATCACTGATCCAAGACTAGGTGGATTACCAGGAGAGCCTCGTGTGCATACACAAGGATCCCATTGGTGATGTCATAGGAAGTTCCCTGACTTAGTGATAAGTCCTCAAGCATTGCACATGTGTGTCTTGGAGCCTTGAGGTCTTCTTTATTTGCAACTGAAAAAAAGCCTTATAGCCTTTAGAGCACACCTCAGCACTGTGTTCACATTCTTTCCACAATGTAAGATGGTTTTTCACACTGCATCAAAGGAATATTCTGATATGTTTAAAACCCCCCAAAAAGACTCGTTCAGAGCTTTGATGTGCCATTCATGCACTTCTCCATTCTCCAAAACCAACAAACGATTTGCCATTCCTCAAGTTCATAAACTTTTTTTTTTTTATTATTCCAGACATGTAAGCCTGGGATGTGGGATTTCTTTGCAATTCACAAAGGAGTAAACGTCATCATCGATCCACTTGCAAGAAGTAAGAGCCAGAGTTTCCGGCCTGCAACACATTAAGTAGGAAAAAGGTCTAGCCAACATGAAAGTAACTGCTAAACTAATTAGGGCTACAATGTGTTGGAGAGACCTTTGTGAATTGAATACAGAAACGGTTTATTCCGTTACCCGGGCTTGGAAACAATGCTGACGTCGTGAGGAAATAGAGGTTGTGAAATTTCTCAAAAATACAATGGAATAATTCACACACACACACACACACACACACACACACACACACACACACACACACACACGCATACACACACATACACAAATAGGTATTTGAACACAGCTGACACAAAAGCTCTCCTTCAACAGAAGGGCATTTGCAATTTAAGTCTTCTGTGAAATGAAGTGAATGCATTCTTCAGGGAAAAAAAAGCCTTGCATTGCAAAAAAGAACAGGATTCTCCTCACTGGGCTGTAATGCAGGTACACTGAGGACATTTCAGGATGAACAGTCAGTGTCAGAGGGTCCGGTGCAAACGTCAGGCCACACGGCATGACCATTTAAATTCTGTCTCCTCCTATTTAAGTAATGAATACACAGATGCCATGTCATAAATAGGGCTGCAACAACTAATCATAAAAATTGATAATAATAGATAATGCAATTTGTTGTCAACGATTGGTTGATTGATTGGGTTGCTCAAGTTTTGGTTTAGCATGACGGCAAGATAACACAGTCGTTTGCGAAAATGGCGTGCAGTACAGGGGCTACCGGCAGCAGGAAAAAGTGTGTGTCCCCAAGTCATCAAAGGCATGGGACGGAACATTTTATATTATACACAACAAAGAAAACTGTGCCAGGAAGTTTTGTGAGTTACGTGGGATGGAAGTAAGACATTGATGCAGAAAAGCAGAAACCGTATAATCCTCATCATGTGAAAATGGTACAGTTTAATGAAGTGCCATTGTGTAAACAGCTTTTTTGCTAACTTCAGGACAGTCGCAGTGGATCTGTTCTGTTGTGAGCATCCGGTTGCACAATCACCTCGCGAGCAACATAGTAATGGATTCAATTAAAATGGTGCGAACAAACACTAAATCTAAAAACAGCAAATTACAGCAGCTTAAACGATTACATTTTCAGTCACTGTTGTGGTTTTAGCCGAATGATTATGCATTTTTAAAACAAACCTGTTCACTTGCTGCATTTTTCCCTTTCATTCTCTTTTTATAGCATTTTTCTACTACAGCAGTAACTTATCTGTTTTCAAATGTGATTTACTGTGGATTTACTACATTCACATGCTTGTTTTTTTAATGTTTAATATTTAATTTATGCATAAATCATTTAATTATTATACAAAATGTAAATAATTATATATTCTAGGTGCTTTTACCTTCACAACAGAACGAAATGTCTTTGTATTTAAAAAACAAAAATTGTCAAAATATTGTTGTATTAGATTTTATATTAATATTTTTTGTCGACTTGCAATCTGCAGTTATCATTAAAAAACAATACAAATGTTAATTTACACAAATTGCTTCACATTGCATACTCAATTACACTTGTTTTTTTACAGAAAGAAATACCCCAGTATGAGTGAATTTGTTTAAAGGAAAAATCGCCTATGCACTCCTTAATGAACAGCTACTATAAGCTTTAAAATGTCTAAATTAAATGTCACTTCTGCATTTGCATTTTTTCAAGTACACTTTTATACATAAATACTATGAATTGGGGTTTTATATAGGTATAAGCAAAACATGTAACATATATATTTAAAAAAATATTTTATCTGATAAATTGAAAAAAAAAACTAATCGTCAGATTAATCCATTATCAAATTTTATTATAAATAATTATATGTATTATTATATTTATTATATCTAGTACAATTTCATTCAAAATGTATGTTACTATGAGCAGCCAACATAAATGTGAATGTGAATGTTGTATTCTATTCAATTCAATTCAGTTTTATTTGTATAGAGCTTTTAACACTGGACATTGTCCCAAGCATTTTAAAGAGATAAAAATGTTATAAAATGTGGATTTATAAGTTTAGTTAATCCCCTTATAGACCAAGCCAGTGGCAACTTAGCAAGGAAAAACTCACTGAGATATGGTATGAGGAAGAAACCTTGAGAGGGACCAGACTCAAAAGGCAGCTAATGTACTTTCATTATAGTTTTATAAGTGTTTAGGTGTGCTGTTCAGTGATATTAAATGCAAAACTGTTCATGCAAACTGCGCCTAAGCCATTATAGCACACTTTATTTTAATTACAGTCAAAGTACATCCCCAAGTTCTTGAGTTGCTTAACAGCTTCATGCATCTTTAGGCTGTTTATGTGGCTGTTAATTTATATCATTTATTAAAGAAAATGATTATGGAGACGGATGATCCGCTGTGGCGACCCCTAATGGGAGCAGCCAAAAGAAGAAGAAAAATTAAAGAAAATGATTAATTGAAGCATAAAGATAAGTTAAACCGATGTTTCTTTTAGGTGTTATTAAGGATCCACCCATGCAACAATGTGGCAGAGAGTGTAACAGAAAATTCTCTCGTTAAGGAATGTTATGTTGAAATGCATGTCCACGCTGCATGTACTTCCACACTATGTGCACACTCCCAGAATGGAACATCTGCTGATTCAAGTTTTGTGTGTACTTTAAGTAAAATTAAAATAAGTCTTTTTTTTTTTTTTTTTTTTTTACAGGAATTCTGCCTCCCTTTCCAAAGTGCAGCATGTGAGATAGGCAGCATTTGGGAGGGCAACGATGTGGCACTGCTAACCAACCACAACACCCTCCTTTTCCCTCCACATCTTCCCAAAATCCAAGCTATAAAATCATTCATAGGCCAACATTGACGCACACACAAGCCGCAGGACGACGTGAACGATGACCACCAACCAACCTCGGATGGGCTTAAGCCGGAGATTTTATTTTTTCTTTGGAAATAACAATTTTGTGTGTTTTAGTGGCTTTGCAGATTGTACATGTTTGGGAAAAGAGATGCCTTATAGCTTGAGTGTCTCAAGATGAATCTATTCTGAAATTAACATTCATTCCACTGACTCTGAATTGACAAGTCATTCAGCAGGCTTGTAATCAACATAATCAAAAACAGGTTCAAAATGTGCTACTTTACAAAGAGAAACGGCACTTGGCTCGTTCTAAGAATACACTTATTTAACATTTACAAACAGAGCGTCCAGGATTTGACTGTAAAAAAGCAAATCTTTAGTCAATGAAAATACATCACTTTGGTTAAATTACCTCCTCAGACTAAAATACACTACATGGACAATACATGTTGACACCTGATCATAAGAATTACAGGTACTTTTTAAACATCACATTTAACCCCAGTTGCTGTTTTAATAATAAAGATGTTCCACAAGATCTGTGCTTATTCAGCTATATAAACATTAGTAAATTCATGTACTGATGTAAGGTGAGGAGGCCTGAGGTGTAGTCAGTGTCCAATTCCTCCAAAAGATGTTCAGTAGCATTGAAGTCATAGCTCTACAGCAGACTACTCAAGATCTTGCACTCCAACCCATGTAAACCATATCTCCATGAAGCTCGCTTTGTTATGATAAAACAGGTTCGGGTCTCTTAGCTCAAGTAAAGGGAAAATAAAATGTAAACACATTCAAGGACATACTAGACAATAGTGCTTCCCACTTCAGCCTTACACTTTTGAGAAGAACCACATATGGCTAGAAAACTCAGGTGTCCCAGTACTTTTGTCCATTTAGTGTACTATACAGTCCATTCCTGTCAGCAAACACTGGACAAAATGAAGTCACAATGAGTCTGCAGAGCTGACAAGAGCTGAGGAAATCTGGTTTCCGATCCCAAAGAAATGATCAGATCAACTGACTGAAATTATATACCGTCCCTTTTCCTCTGCATTATTTTAGATGACATTTGGCTGACCGTGAGAAACATCCCATACTATTCATAAACAACGTTTTTTGCATGGCATAGTATTGAAGCCTCAGGTGAAATTTCCTGTTTGACGTTATATCAATAGCTATTCTGCGTTAGCATGGCCAAGGTGAGAGGAAATGAAGCTGGAGCAATGAATTTAACAAGACCAGATCACGGTGTTGGCATTTGCCTTTCATAACTTCCAAGCGAGGGCAGTGGCGCTTTAATCAGAAATGCCTATAAACCAGTTTTATGTACGTGCTTTTAAACCGCTGTCTATACTTGCCAACTTCCTGCTAAGAATGACGTAGGAGTTAATTCTTGCCTCATGTGAGTAACAATATATACACTGGTGACAAATTAAAGAAATAATCTGTCACTGTTATTCTTAGCAGGCATTAAATCATAAAGAGAAGGGTCTCTTCCAGCAGGACCCTGCCCCCAACCACAGCTTTGATACAAGCTATGTACAAGTTATTTACACATAAAATACCTGTAGGCGATCTTTAAGCAATGTAAAAGACAGCTTTCTCAACCAACACAATCACCATTTAACCCTAAATGAAAACTAGACTGCCTTAGTTTTGAAGATCCTTTAAAATATGCTTTCAGAGACTTATAGCTGTTAACTTGGGCTGTTTATTGTCTTTTTACCAATCTGTAAATCCAGTTCATATTCACAGTGTGCAAATGTAAATACTTAAACCTAGCTGTATAATGATACAAAAAAAAAAGACAAAAATTCAATTTTTTCCTCAATTGCACAAAGCTGGAAACACACCATTGTATAGGACACTTTTGGATATAGTAGCCTAAAGTTTTTCTTTCACTTGAACAAGTAGAACAAAACCTGTTCTGTTATAGTTTTCATGGGTTGTAGTGGAAGATCTCGACCAGCCTGGTATAGAGCTCTGACCTCAACCCGATTGAACACCTTTGGGATGAATTGGAATGTTGAATGCACCCCAGGCCTCCTAATTCTACATCAGTACCAGACTTTACTAATGCTTCTGTGGCTCAATGAGCACAAATCTTCACAGACACACTTCAGTCTAGCTGAACATCTTCCCAGAAAACTGAAGGTTATTATAACAGCATATGGGAACTAAAATTGTAATGGGGTGTTCAAAATACACAGACAAATCTTATTTTTATTGTTATTCATATACTGAATAAAGCAGTGGATGTGATAGTTAAAAAAACTGACAGCTATGCCATCTGTGTGGCACATAAAAAGGCCTGCCTTGCATGTCTTGATACCTAGACTTACACACATGCCGATAATGTGAGTAAAACCCTAAAGCACACAGACTACAGAACTACAGAATGACTCATTTTCCTACCCCGAAGCAGGAACATTAACAAAATTCAGAATAAAAACGTACATGAAGAAAGGATGTGTCATGTTCATTTATTTACGTGGTGATGGAGGTCTCGAAGGACAATATGAAAAAAAATATTTTTGTTTTTACAATAAAGAAAGGCTTATTGTTCCTAAGCTGAGTGCATTCTGGCTGGAGTAGCAGCACAACCTCATACTGTAACAGTCATACTGTAGGTATACACATACCCACACCCATCAACCACACACACACACACACACACACACACACACACACACACACACACACACACACACACAAACACACACCTGCTTTGGCTGCCTTCAGGCCAATTCTTAACACTAGTTCTTGCATGCTGTGTTTTGTATAGCAGCCTTATAACAGTAATAAAGAACAGAGTCCATTCTTGCCTTCTTTGTGTGTTCCTTAATCCGTCATTATTTCTCCACGAGGTTTTGACTTTCTTACTACTGCCAATAGACAGCACAGAGTGAATACATGTGTACACTGACATGTTAATATATAAAAGGACACTCTAAAACTGAAGTGCTTGAAATAGATCCAACAATAAATAGTGAAATATGCTTGTCCTCATAATTATCATCTGTTGAGAATTCATAAATCACATACATCATATACAGGTTTGTCCTGCTTTTTTTTTTTTTTTTTTTTTTTTAAGAAAGGACAGAGCAGCTTAACATATAATACCATCCTAATAACCTTCCAGAGAATTCAGAATTGTCTAAATTATAAAAGCCCAAGGCGAAGGTGTCAAGGGAAAACACCCTGAGACAACATCAGGAAAAAACTCGTGACTCAAAAGGGAACACCTGCTCATCTGGGTGACACCGGTTAGTGCGAATATGAGTCACTCTGTGTCATTACTCATCCATAGCACTATACTATACTATATTCAATTTAATTTTTATTTGTATACCGCTTTTAACAATGGACACTGTCTTATAGTGGCTTTACACAGATAAAGTGGAAATAAAAGAATGTAAAAGTTATAGTAAGCTTGTCCCTAACGAGTGAGCCAGCGGTGACTGTGTCAATGAAAAAACTCCCTCAGATGGCATAAAGAAGAAACCTTGAGTGGAACCAGACTCAATAGGGAAGTCATGCTCATCTGGGTGGCTCAGAATATCAATTTATTACAGTTCACCATTGTTAAGGTGTGCAGTAGTAGGCGATAAAATTGCAACGTGTTCCTGAGTTATTGTAGTAGACTGTTGTTATTTCTTATAGTCCAAATCCATCATCAAAGTTTTTGTGTTGCAAAGTAATTTCATGAATGTTAAGGGTACGTGGAACCATCCCCAACTGCAAAGAGTGGTCTCCAATTGAAGAGAAAAATACTATACCTTTTTTGATATCATTTGAGTTTTACCTTGAAGTCTATAGTATCAGATATCCACTGTTCAATCATCCGGATTCCCTTGAACACTTAAAATGCAAATCAGTAAGATTATGCGACTTGAGATACTGATGATGCTGTCAAAAAAACAACACACTTTAACATAGGCCTAAAATTAAAATGGCTTTTTTAGTCATTTGTTTAGCTTGATACTATATGCAACTTTAATTTATTTTTTTTTCCTCAGACTCATATACACTCCATGTTTCACAGGGCTTTCACATCCCCTGCTCAAACTATGGAATTCACTACCGGTTTACACTTACAGATAATTTCATGTTAAAACTTTTTTATATTTATTTACTTAGTTTAGTAAATGTACTTTATTTTGAATGTAGAAAACAAAAATCTCTATAAAAAAACAGTTTTATTAATAGGAAAGATCAACATTTTCTAGTATATGAGCACAAAATATTCTACCATATTTTTCAATGCTTTGCTTAAAAACCCCAAGCACTCTCGCAATCATGTTCCATGCAGGCATGTGCTCTCAATTATTCAACAAGAGAACGCATAAAAATTCCTTTTCCAACCAATGTTTGACTAATACAACCGATTGCAGGCGCCAAACCATGTTCCGCTCCTCTCAAACACTTGTTTTGAAACTGGAAGTCCTTCTAACCAATAGACTAATATACAGTACATACGTATACTACACAACTGCATTCCCATAATACTCAAAGGCGAAGTTTGCAATGTTGTGTTTAGATGTGTCTCACTGTATGAAATGGTTTGATGTAACCAAAAAAACTAAATGTGGTTGGTGGATGTTTCCAGCAGAAGCTAGTACTTTTGTGCAATTTGGTATCAAGTAGAAATGCTATGCTCCGGGTTAAACAAAGCAGGAGATAAGAGCTTTTACTTTTTTTTTTAATTCATAGTGGACAATCAGTTTTACATCTGGGATAAAACCCATTCCTTAATCAAGTTTACAAAAGATTTGGGGTGTAAGCTGTTGTGAAATCTTTCAACTTGCAACAGTTCTATAACCATTTCAGAGATACACTACAGAAACAAGTTTGGACACCTCAACATAAGATTTTCATAGTGCTTTTTGAACAGTAAATTCCATATTTAGTCCCAAATGTTTCACCAGATTTTCGAGTGTGCTTGTGGAGATTTGTGCTCATCACCTCAAGGGTGTTAGTAAAGTCAGGCGATGATGTAGGGTGAGGAGGCCTGGGGTGCAGTCAGCGTTCCAATTCATACTAAAAGTCTTCAATCGGATTGAGGTCAGAGCTCAATAACAGGCCACTCAAGATCTTTCACTCTAACAAATTTAAACCATATCTTCCAGAAGCTGGTTTTGTGCACAAGTTTGAGTCTCCGAGTTTAAGTGAATAGAAACTGAATCCAAATATTTTTCGTATATATCGTAACAAAGTCTTGTTTGTTCTTGCACTGCTAGCAGAAATAGATTACGTAGAAGCCACAATTACTTGTTTGACATGTAAACCAACACTGTAGCTATATCGGGTTCATTACTAAGTTCTTGTTAAAGGTGTTTCTAATATGAACATTGTCACCAAAAGGCCTTCCTTCTTCCTTTTCAAATAATGAGCTTTCGTTTTGGAAACCATAAGTACATTATCTGAAAATGTTTGCCGTCTACTGCTGATGATGATGATGATGATGCCCACTCTACTCCAGTAACCATTTCAAAATTGGAAGTGAAATTTTATTGTTGTAACATCGATTCAACCTGCTGACTCACGACTGTGTAGCAATACACAGCTCGAACCACATAATTTAGTCTGCAGTTGACACGAGCGCAGTGGGTCTCATCAGCAAGAACTGCGAATCAGCATACAGAGAGGAGGTGCAGATGTTAACAGACTGGTGTAAAGCCAACAACCTGTCTCTAAACAAAACAAAAGTAATGGTTGTTCTAGAGGACACAAATTGGCCGCTCTTATATCAATGGCTCCTACGTGGAGAGAGTGAACAGCACCAAATACCTTGGTGTTCACCTGTCTGATAACCTCACCTGGTCCCTCAACACCCTCGGTAACAAGGAAAGTTCAGTAGCATCTCTACTTCCTGAGAAAGCTGAGAAAGGCACAGCTTCCACCACACATTCTGACAACCTTCTACAGAGGGACCACCGAGAGCATCCTGAGCATTTTGAGGACATTTACACCACACGTGGCATCCGTTAAGCCACCAGCAATGTGGCTGACCACACACACACCCCTCACACACTCTTCACTCTCCTGCCATCTGGAAAGTGGTAGAGAAGCATTCAGGCCCTCACATCCAGACTGTGCAACAGTTTCCTTCCACAAGCCATCAGACTTGTCAACATGAAGGAACTGAACTGATACACACACACACACACACACACACACACACACACACACACACACACACACACACAATCCACGGGGGGGAAAAAAAAACCTCTGTTTGCACAAACTGCTGTTTGCACACTTCTTTTAAACCAAAATTCAACCAAAAATAACTAACTGTTTTTATATTATCTGTATTAATACAATTAAATATATTGCCATTCATAATTAAATATACATACATATTATTTTTATCCCAAATATAATATCAAACAGTAACCAAAATAAAGTGTCCATTGACCTGTATTCTACAAATGTTTTAAACAAGCAATAATCCACCTGTTTTCATATGAAACCTCTAATTGAGATATCTAATCCGATCCTTCAAGTCTGGAGGAACTGGGTAAAGACGAGGGCTGTATATGCAGGCTATAGCTCATTGCCTTAAAGCAGCAGGATGTACTGTAGATGCACCAGTCTGAAGCAAGCGGCTAACTCCACCCTGCAGTGTGTAAATAGTGTCGACATGAATATCAGCTTCATATGTGCTAGAAATCATTGATGGAACAAGGTTAACCTGTCATTTACCTAAACTTCCCAGCATTGCATGACGGAATTATTATTGGATGATGTTTTGCAAGTGGCTGTATCCTGAGCATTAAGGAAAACAGTGACAAAATCACATTTGGATAAAAATATGCAATTAGCACAGACTAAATGCTTGGCTTTGTGTAAAGCCATGTGTCATATGGCTGACTCCGGTTTGTGCCTTTCTTATTCCATTTGTCTAGTCTTAAAGAAAGCTAACACTTCCATCAGATCCTTTAACGAGCATACAAGGTTATGTTTTACACCTGTGTAGCCCCATTAGCGTACGTCACAGGCTTACAGCTGGCAGGACGTCAGTCTCCTAACCTCAGCCAGCAACCTCTGTCGGCTTTGATTCATTGAGCTCCTTGCGTCTAATACAGACAGTCTGCTACCTTTTAACGTGACATCGGACAATAAGAATGCTGCTCATACAAGGTCATCGATGATACAGCTTCAGTGTTAGGTTAGAATGTGCAGGATAGAATGTATAAAACAATGTGATGTGATAGATGTCTGAGAAAATTAAGCAATGCCAAGCTACAGTAAACCTACAGTAACTCCAGTACCACCGTGGTGCATTTCAAGGCAAACCCATTCCAGAACCAATGCCTATCAAGTGATGTTTATTCTTTTAAATATTTAATGTGAATCCTCTTTTTCTGGCACAGGCCTTTCAGCGCTACTGAAGTGCAGTGAATTAACACACCGCCCCATGCTGGAGGTAAGACGTGATGAGAAGAGACACACCACCTCGTCTGATGTCTACTCTTAAAAGCAGCAAGGGTCTTTCCCCCCTGTCTATGATTTTATTGAATTCATGATATAAATCTCCATGGTTTTAATCATGTCCTTTTGCAATTAATTCTGTTTTATGTATTTTTTAATAACACCTTAGTACTCACCATATCCACGAATGCCTCCTGAGTGGGAAATTATTGACTTGCATCATTTTTGGCTCCTGTCCTGTGCAAGTACAGCCAGCCTTCATATAAGGCCAAGCAAAATCTAAACAAAACCTTTTTTATAAATTTGAAAAAAAAAAAAAAAAAAAACTCAAACAGGTCTACAGAATGTCATTATTCCCACTGCCTTACATACTTCCTCTTAAAATGCTTTTCAAAGACATGCTGATTTGTTAGCACATGCTCTAATCCGTTACAAAGTCCATAAGAAAGTTATAAGGCAATAAAACAAGCATGTCCGGACTTAAATCTGACATAACAAGGAAAGAAAAACACCCATGTAAGAGTGGGTCCAGACAAAAACCAAAGCATTCTAAAGGTGTCATCACTTCCCATCTTTTTTGCTCTGCATTCTCCCAGAAGCCATGTCAAACTCATCCCATTGTAAAAAAGTCCCGAGACTGCCCTTCATTATTCCCACACGCTGTCAGATCCATACTGTCGTTCCAGCCCAGAGGCTGCACGCTCGTGCATCGGGGAAGCCTCGGGTGGCACAAAGTTCTGTCCTTTATTCTGTCCTGCAATGCGCTGGGATGCCATAGAGCAAAACAACAAGGCAGGTCCCGATCATACAATCCTTCAGCGGGTAGAAATGCATCAAGAGTGAACGCTCAGCTCGTGTACGGCACAGCGGAAGCTATTGATCCTCTTAGCGCAGACTGCTTTGATTAATTCAGTTGTGTTTGCTAAAGGATGGGAGCTTCAGGGAAGACGAGAAGAAACAGTGCAGCAGAGAGACCGGTGGAAAGAAAATGTCATCTCAAGGCTGCCTTGTCCTCTTGGAAGCCCATGTGTTCCAGCTGTCATGCCATGCGCGACTGCAGAGCCTGTGAAAGAGCAGGCACACAAAGCTCTTTCTCTTTCTTTCTCTCTCTCTCTCTCTCTCTCTCTCTCTCTCGCCCCTAGCACGTGCTAATCCAGCATACTCTAACTCGTCCCCTGTGAGGTCCCTCCCTCTATTCTTCCTTTACTCTGGGCAATCCTGATTCCACTCACTCTGTTCAAACTGTGCTGCAGAGTCGGCTCTTGGCTGCAGTGTGTTTGGGTTTGTGTGTGCATGCATATGTATGTGTGTGCATGTGTGTGTGTGTGTGTGTGTGTGTGTGTGTGTGTGTGTCTGGGAAAGACTGTGTGACTGGATGTCTGAGTGTAAACGTCAAAGGGGCCCCATGAGGGAGGTTCTGGCAGGCCAACGTTACAAAGCAACTAACAGCCTGTTTTTGCCAGGAAATCCGTTAAGACTCAGAGAAGACAAAGGACACGGTTCATAAGGCAGACACAGGTCATAGACAAAAGTGACTAATCCCCAATTAAAAAGAATTCCCCCTTGCAAAGCAAAATAAATATAAATAAATAAGTAATGACTATGCAGAAAATGATAGTGTGCAATCATGGAATGGATACACGAAGCCAATGAGTGGGTACACACTAAAATTGATCATATAGCAAAACATTTATCTAAACCAGAAGAGACCACAATAGAAACCCGACATGCCATTAAAGGACAGATCTCTTTATGACAAAGCTTGCCTTAAGAATTTCTATTTGTAAGATGGCATTGAGGCACCTTTAATATTGTCTGAGGGAATTCTCATATGAAGGGTTTAGACGCGGTAGCCTTCTTTTTTCAGTGAAGTCTGAGACGTCTCTCAGAGGCTGTCTCTCAGAGAGTCTTGGTCGAGTTCTAAATAAACTAAAAAAAAAATCTTTTTGAGTCTGATTGGACAACAGTAAATGAATTTATTATGCATTGTATGTGTGGACTTGGTCGATATTTATAGACCATCTTGATCATTTTCATCCCTGGCCCTTACTATACATGCATTATTTATTTGTTTGTTGGTTTATCCATTTTATTTATTTGCTATCCTTGTGAAACAAACCAAACCATACCAATGTGCCATGTTCACGGTGTCACACCTTTAAAGCTAAGTCAATAAACACATTCTAATAGCTTTATAGGATTAACAAATAAAAAAAACACACAAATGCTACTAAATTCTGCTTAATAAAGGCATGCCCTTTGACACAATGGAAAGCGGCTTAAAAACGGGGTTATGATCAAATCTCTTGGCTTTAAAACAAGAACAACCGTTTGGCTCAGCAACCGAATTCAAATCACATGACGACAGCACGGATTGTGCATATACTGTTGGCAAAGCAAACGTGACACAAATAGACAATGCACATTGCACAAGGCATTGGCTACTGCATAAAGTGTGTTATATAAGGTATCTGCAAATACTGCAATGTCACCACAATGGAAGAAAATGACTGCTCTACACACAAAAATGAAAAGTAGAGGCTGCATGTTGAAAAATGTCCATTCTTCTAGTCTTGATTTTGAATTCTGATTCTAGTGCCAATGTTAAGTTTGTGTTCGGGGTAACGGTCATAAAAAACAAGGACTCAAATTTCATGGAGGTGAAAAACAACAATGAAGGATGTCTTTGGATGTTGTAGTATTAAATTCTCACTCAACTAGGAGACCCAAACCTGTTCTACATGAAAATGCTGCTGTGCACAAAAGGGGGAACATGGGTTAGGGTGAAAAGCTCTGACCTCAACCCAACTGAACACCTTTGGGATAAATTGGAACACTGACTGCAGACTAAAAATCTGTTAATCTGAGCAGCAATTGAGAAATGATAACAATACATATATGTGCTTTGAGTTTTAGTCAGTGCTACTGTCAGAGCTGTTCATATACATATTTTTTTATATATATGTTCTTCAGGGGAACTAGTTCTGCTTTACAGTCATGCCAGTGTCCAATGCTTTGATTCGCGTCAGATCACAGTAAATTATGTAGCCACACACCCATTTACTCCATAGCCCTACAGCCGGCACCGTTTAATTCACTTCGCTGTCAAGTATTATATTGTAAGAACGAGATTTGTCACAAGATTGGGCAATACCTTGAGCAATACACTGAATTTCTGTTTGGAAGGTCTTTGGTTTAAATCCCTTAATCACCAAGCTGACACTGGTGTTCTCTTGAGTAAGGCCATTAACTCTCAACTACTCATTTGTACAAATGAAATCAATTGTTAGTTGCTCTGGATAAGGGGGTCTGCAAGATGAAATAAATGAACAAAAAACAAAATTTGACATTTTTAGCTGAATGTTTAATCATCTTATCAAGTGTCTTTTATAAAGACAATAGTGAATACTTTAATGTCAGTTCATCATTCATCCTCACGTCTTGGCTTGGTGTTCAAAAAGTCTAACCCAGGCAAAGTGTAATTTCAGTTGAAATACAACCCCTTTTTTCTATTTGGAGACTGATATGTTAAAAGAATGCTTTATCAGCACAAGGTTTGACATCAACCTGAGATCAGGTTTCTCACAGAACTTAAATCATGTAACATTAGAATGTTAAGGCAAGGATACCGTATACGATCCCAAGCAGAAGTTCAGTTAGGGAAGACGCTATCAGCTGCTCCTGGCCTTCGCTTGCAGTTACTCTGGGGTGTAACAGTATAAGATAACAAGGACACCATTTCCTCCCCAAGGCGCACAAGGGCTCTATCTCCTGTCCGCATGGTTTGTACACGGCTTCCCTATTACCACACTCTTGGCAGCAAGAGTGCAACCAAACCGCCACGATAACAAACCCTACACAAATACACACCAAAATAAATGCTTGAGAGTTCCTGACATTGCGCCGTATTTGTGTTTCTTACGTTTGTTGTTGCTGTGTCTGTCTAAGTAGATTACATAAACAGTGCTAAAGTCTTTTAATGATCCTGTTTATTCTACAATAGCGCAGGTCTTGTGTAGTGTAGACAAACTTGGTGCACTTATTGCATGTTGTTGTTGCTTTAGGCCATGTCCCAAATGGCACGCTAAGCCCAGTGGACCTCCCATAGCACTTTGGTGACATTGGCAAAGTGCAAACTTATGATGAGTCCATATGGGTTTTGAAATGGAGAACAGAATATTAGACAAAATGAAAAGACAGAAGATAAGCAGAAAAAAAATAAAAATAAATACAATCATCAGCCCATTTGTTGCCATCGGCATAAATAAGGACTTTGGCACCTTTGGAATTAGTAGACTTCAATGTAAAAGTAAAAACCCTCAGGTGCTACACTAGAGCTGGACCACTAACTCCAGCATAAAGAGCAAAGGGATCATCTCTGCTTGCTTCTAGTGCATGTATTTTGAATGCCTGGTTTGTGTTAGTCATGTTTTAGAATCTAATCTGTCCTTTATGTTTGCTAGCTATTCATTCTAGCCTCAAAACTGAGACATGAGCAGACATGAGCAGATGGACTGGATAACTCCATAGAGGTTGAAATAGAAAAATGCAGAAACATACAAACACTTTCTGCAGTAATTGTTTTTTCTTAGCTAAAAAAATACAAAACAAGTCCTAAAATCATAAAATTCTATTGTTTTACTTCTGCTTACACTCTTTACTTTGTAATAATCTGAGTGGCTGCAGTTCCTGCCATGTAGCTTTATTAACTTTAACTTTAGCTTTTTAACTTTAGTTAAAGCAAGTTTTTAATGAAAAAAGGCCTTGAGGACATTGAACAAAACTGAGCTGGTGAATGATATATGTGTACAGTACAAACTTATTCTGTTACTATTAATTATATGACTGAGAATCAGATTATAGTATCATTTCTTTCCTCTACTCACTTTTATTTTAACCAGACAACCACTGTATAACATGCCTGTGTGAGATATTGGCTAAATGGCATGCATAGCATTTTGAGTTCTTCTCCTCAAAAGCATCAATAGTACATCATGCTGATGTTAATCAACTTCCATATCGGCCGGTTTTATTAAGCAGCCAACTCTACACTACACTCATGTACAAAGTTTCACTCTGAAACATTTTTTTGTTGATGAGTAAACTTCCCAAAACAAATACTATACCACCATCTGTATGCGATTAGTGTTACAGCTAATTAGGTACACTACTTGGTGTACATTATACAGTTTGGGATGCAGCCTTGATGAGTGGTAATTAGAGAAAAGCACAAATTAGCTGAATTAATTGCAGATTTAATTACATTCAAAATGGTTACGTAATACGATATTGGTCCAGATTTATATAATAGAGCACAAGTGGCAGAAGGACCGGCACTGTGGTGGGTGTTCTGTGTGTGTGTGTGTGTGTGTGTGTGTGTGTGTGTGTTACTTGGTGGTGACACCATAGTAGGAATATCTGTCAGTTTGGAATATGTGGGGACAGTTTGCAATGAAAGGCCTTGATAATAATTGTAAGAAAAAAAACGTGTATGTGTGTGTGTGTGTGTGTGTGTGTGTGTGTGTGTGTGTGTGTGTGTGTGTGTGTGTGTGAAGAAGATGTCGCCCACCATTCTCGCTAGCTGAAATGTGGAAATGTCAAGCGCTCCCACTGCAGGTATACAGTAAACAGCCAGTATAGAGGTCACATCTCAGCTCATACTGAGTGCTCTTAGACTCTTTTTGAGTGACCACAATGCACCGCAACACACAAGTAAATACACCACAGCATGCCTGAAAACCGACAGTGACAAGCTCTTAAAGTTGTTCTGTTTACTACATAACAGTGCCCTTGGGACAACACTTTTTTGTCAACAAAAGAATTAGACAGGAAAAAATAAACAATCTACCTGGACAGACACAAACTTACAACGCCAATTAGAAAAAAAATTTGGATACGATGTAAAATGTAAATGTAAACATAATTGCAATTATTTGCAAATCTCATAAATCCATATTTGCTTTACAAACATAGAAAACATATAAAATTTTTAAAATAAGGAAATGTACCATTTTAAGGAAAAATTATGCATTTTGGCAACGTGTCGGAATAAAATTGGGACCGGGAAACAAAAGGCTGGAAAAGTAAGTGTTACTAAAAAAAAAAAAAATGCTGGAGAACATTTTGCCACAAATTAGGCAAATTGGCAACAGATCAGTTACATGATTGGGTATAAAAAAAAGAGTAGGTCAGAGTCTCTCAGAAGTAAAGATGGGCAAAGTTCCACCAATCTAAATCTGTAAATTGTGGAACTATTTCACAATAATGTTCTGCAGCATAAAATTGCGAAGAATTTTGTGAAAAATATCTCACACTTTTACTTGTCACATAAACATTACAGCACAGTGAAATTGTATCTTCTTCTATCCCAGCTTGTTGGAATATAGTAGAATATCCGATCTGGTCTGCCTGCAGTTCAGAGCTTTCACCAATTAAAAACACTTGGCACACAATGAAAAGGAAAATAAGACAGAAAAGACACAGGACCGTTGAGCAGGTAGAATTCTGTATCAGACACAATACAAAAGGGACGATATTCCTTTCCCAAAACTCCAGCAACTGCTCTCCCCAGTTCTAAAGTTGTTAAAACTAAAAAGTATGCTACAAGTGGTAAACATGGCCCTGTGCCACTTTTATGATCCATTAAAATGCAAATTATCTTGTGTTTTCTTAAAAATGGTACATTTCATCAATTTGAACATTTGATATGTTCTCTATGATCTATTGTGAATAAAATATGGTTTATGAGATTTGGGTATATGAGATAATACAAATAATTGCACCCTGTTTTTATTTATATTTCACTTAATGTCCCAACATTTTTTTGGCAATGGGGTTGTAAAAATATTTTATGATGAACATGATCTTTAAATGTGTGCACTAAGATAGGTATTGATAAGATAGATATTGTAAATTGTTTAGCATTATAAAATGAACCCCAAGCCTGACCAATATTAACCAACATATTTGTCAAGTCAAGTCAAGTCAAGTTTATTTCTATAGCGCTTTTCACAACAGACATTGTCTCAAAGCAGCTTTACAGAAATCAACAGTCAAGGTGAATGGTGTGTATTTATCCCTGATGAGCAGCCATGGCAACTGTGGCAAGGAAAAACTCCCTTAGATGTAATGAGGAAGAAACCTTGAGAGGAACCAGACTCAAAAGGGGAACCCATCCTCATTTGGGTGACATCAAGAGTTTGATCATAAATCTTTCAACAATACAGAACACTGGAGAGAGAGAACTAACATAAGCACTGGAGTATAAGATTATAAGTAAATGTTCTTTCAACAGTCTTTGGTATAAAAGTAGGAGCTACTGAGCTCAACATTTGTGATCATCACAGATCCAGCATCAGCTTCTCCATGCCAGAGCCTTTAAACACTTCAGGAAGTTCAATGTCAAACTCCACACATGCAGTGGGATCCAATTGGCACTGGTACGTCTCTAGATGGTTCAGGATGTTTGCGAGTTTGGCATTTGTAATTCTTAACAAAGGGAAAAAAATTTGACTAAACAATGCATGCCAATATTTTCAGCATTCTGCAAATTGTGCTAAATGTATCATTATAGAGTATTTGGAAAAACATTAGTGCAGGTATATGTGCAGGTACTGCTGTCTATATGAGCAGTTTATTAATGCAAAATTTGACCATGTGTTAATATTAACAAATTGTTAGTTAAACCACAGCACTGTTGCATTTTCATATCTGATTAGTCAAAAGTCGCAAATGTAATGAATTTGTGCAGTTATATATTAGTATAATGTAATTGTTTTTTTAAGATGTATTCATCGCTTCTGAGATAACTTTTTTAATTACATTTTATGAATTGTAATTTAAGAGAAAAACACTGCTTCATTATACAACATGTATTATACTAGATAGTACGAAAAACTATGCACGATAAACGTAAACACATATGTATATGTTGTTTGCAGAGTTGCCAGGGCCAGCAAATTAAAGGAACTTTTATTTCCAAAAGTCTTATATGATTTAATAAAAAAATATGTATATAAACCAGTGGTGATGGTAATGGTCATACAGTACATAATACATACAGGACACACAAACCACTAATGCATAATTCATCTTTTGGTATTGCTTCTACTCTATCTTAACTTCTCATGTGTCCCAGCATCAATAATTAAAAGCAGGAGAAAGCTTCTAGAATCACGTTCTCTTTTTTAGCCTATCAGTAACCAATTAGTATAAATTAGTATCAACATCTAATTCTTTACTTCAACATTGATGGATATTTTATAAACTAGCATAGGGTGTTGCCAGACATATTTTATGGACAACAGTTTGCGGACACCCGACCATAAGATTCAAATGGGCTTTTTAAATATCAAATACCACATTTAACCCCATTTGCTGTTATAATAACCTCTACCCTTCTGTGAAGATGTTTCACAAGATTTTGAAGTTTCTTTGTGGGAATTTGGGCTCATTCAGCCACAAAGCCATTAGGAAAGTCAGGTGCTGATGTGGGTTGATTAGGTCTGGGGTGTGGTCAGAGTTTCAATTCATCCTAAAGGTGTTTAAAAGGTTGAGGTCAGAGCTCTACAGCAGACCACATAAGGTCTTCCACTCTAACCCATATAACCCTCTCAAACTCTATATCTTTATGAAGCTGTCCTTGTGCACAGCGGGATTGTCATGCTGGAACAGGTTTGGTTTTCCTAGCTCAAGCAAAAGAAAGATTGAATGCTACCACATCCAAATACATCCAATAAAACCTTGTGCCTCCAACTTTATACTAAAAGTTTGAGGAAGAAAAACATATGCCTGTAAAAGTCACGTGACAGTACTTTAGTCCATATCTATATGTATCTACGATGAGTACAAATCAGATTTTAGTCATTCACATTAGAAACTGCCCAGCCCAGGAATATATTGATATTGACTCAAAGTGACTTGTGAATTTCCTTAAAAAGACAAATTCAGGGAAGATTCTAAAAGCTCACTGAGCTGCCTGTGCATTTATCCCTAATGCGCCGTGAATTATTTAGGAGGCACTTTTACCAGAACATACTGCTCCAGTGTGAATATGCAAGTGATAAAAGAGGTGGATTTCACTGAAGACCTTTTATTAACGATCTCAAGAATCTAGCTGAATGTCACTTTAGGTTTTTCTGGGTCACATCCGGGAGCTCTGGTTACTCTTTGTGTCCTTTCAAATCTCGGGAAATATCCTGAGTAGGTGGACTGGTGATTTTAAACTGCTACCTCATCGAAATACATCCTACCTAGTTGTGCACCTCAGATAATGCCATATAGTGTACATGGTACTACAATTCCTAAATATATGTCCAAGAAAAACAAAATAAAGACTGTCACACTTAAATTTAGGGTTTAAAGGTTGACTGCATAGTGTGTACAATAAATGAAACACAAACACAAACATGCACTTTTCAGCCTGACCAGGTACACTCATAACAACACAATTCCCAGCCCCAGCTTTAGTAAATGCATTACCCTCCTAATGAAGTATTTAGCTTAAGGCTAACACCCTCTCAGGAGCATTTTAGACAAATTGGGCTCAGCGTCTCTTAGACGTTGAATATTTATTAGCGGATGCAACATGGCGTGCATCTCTGTTTCATTACACACTGCTGAAGTCTCAAATCTGATTCATCACAAAGTGTTATAGTACATTACACACTATGGACACATGTATTGGGACACCTGCATTTTCTAGCCATACAGTATGTGGTTCTTCCCTAAACTGTTACCACAAAACTGGTGGCACACCATTGTATAGGATGTTTCTGGATGTAGTCGCATTACATTTTCCATTCATTTGAACTAGGAGACCCAAACCTGTTCCAGCATGACAATGCCCCTGTGCACAAAATAAGCTCTATGAAGATATGGTTTACATGGGTTAACATGGAATATCTTGAATGGCCTTCTACAGACCTCTGATCTCAACCCTACTGAACATCTTTGGAATGAACTAGAACACTGATTGCACCCTAGGCCTCACCCTACAAAAGTACCTGACTTGAAAAATGCCTTTGTGGCTGAAGAAGCACAAATCTCCACAAAATCTAGTGAAACATCTTCCAGAAGAGCGGAGGTTATTATAACAGCAAATGGGGACTAAATGTGGAATGGGATGTTTAAAAAGCAAATAGCAATCTTACAATCAGGTCTCCACAAACGTTTGTCCATACAGTGCAGTCTGTGTTGCACATGCTTTATATAAAAGGATGAAAGGTACGATTTGTTATTTTCGCCAAAAAAAAAAATCCTTTTTTATTTGGAGAAAATGCTTATTTTGTATTACATAAGATTTATGCAAGGAGTCTCATGTGCCAGTGCTTTTCTTACAGTCTGAGCCGAAGTTGTTCCTTTAGGTTTTGTCCCACATAGAATGGATGGAAAATGTGGAAAATGATTTTCCTCAAGTTGAAGTTTAACATTATGACCAAAAATAGTTGATTACAGAAGCTTAATATAACTATTAATGGTTTAGTAAAATGATGTGGTGTTCTTTAATATTTAATAAGACATTTAAAATAAAATGTCAAATTTAGGTGATGTAAAAGAAAACACTCCTCTTTCATTGTTTTCCAACAACCTGTCCTGTGTTAGTCTATGCTTGGTCATTTAGATGATGTTTAAGTTCCACTTTTTAAAACCCAGCAATATTTTATGAGTTGAAAAAACCCTATAAATTCTTGACAAACATATCACTCAATATTTGGTTTTCAGACATGTATTTTCTCTGTATATTGCTATGTCATGCTGGTTGGCATTAAATAGCTATGCCATGTACGTTATAAGCCTTTTCTTTTCAACAGTTTTACCCACAACTGACCTTTTATCAAAAAAAAAAAAAAAAACCTTACTTGTAGGCCAGCACCTTTTAAAAAGTCTTTTTCTTAGTAGAATTAACCCACATTCCTAACAGTCACAACCCAGGGATTAGGTGTCTAGACATTGGTTTTGAAACTGTAATGCTCTTTTGATAGAGAAGCCCAGTGGCGCTTAATTCACCCTCTTCATCACAACTAGGCTCAGTCATTCAGCCTATGCTGAGACACAGGCTCTTGAAGAAGTTGTTTTGTTTCTGCTGACTTCTGATCTGCATGAGTAAGTTTCTGTTAAACACCAATGCCGTCAACAATGTAGACATACTGGTTTTAGTGAACAGCTGTCGCTGAACTGAGGGGAGGTCTTTCACCTTTCACTTATTTTCCATTTCTGTCCAGGCTTTTTTTTTTATGGCTGTACTGCACTCCTGCTTTATTATGTAGCACCATGCTGCTAGACAAACAGCATTTTTCCAGTCCACTGTATACTTGTACACTACATGGCTGGCCGAACAACCTGGACAATGTCATCTTGCATTTTATTTTTCATTATTGCATTATTATCACTTGCATGTAAGATTTCTGTTAATGCAAACCAGGCATGTGTACAGTCTGAAAGAATAGCTGACCAAGCATTCACTTGCTATGCTATATACAGTATCTCACAAAAATGAGTGCGCCACTTACATTTCAGCAACCATTTTAGTATATCTTCCCAGGCGACAATACTATTGCAGTCAATGTGCAGCTTGTATAGCAGTACAGATTTACTGTCCTCTGAAAATGACTTATAATATAGCCATTAATGTCAAAATAGCTGGCAAAAGTGAGTACACCCTAAGTGATAACAGCTGTAAGTCACTTAACCATGCAAAGCGACATGTCCTATTCATCATGTTCATGTTTTTGTCTGTTTAACAGGACCAGAAATGTGTGTATATTGTATTAGAGCAGTTAAAATTTGGTGCTTAGAGTAAAATTCTCTCATTCTAGCCATTGGATGTTCAACATGCACCTCATGGTAAAGAATCTCGAGCATTTGAGAAATAGAATTGTTGCTCTCTACAAAGATGGCCAGGGCTATAAGAAGACGTTAAATCTTTGTGTTGTGCATCAGGTGCAAAAGCTGTCTTTAAAAAACACACTCACGAGTGCTGACAGCTTTGCTTTGGAGGTTGCAGAAGCAGAAGGTCCACTTGTCAGTGTTCAGACCATATGCTTCAAACTGCAACAAGTCAGTTTGCAGGCCGTTGTCCCAGAAGGAAACCTCTTCTGGAGCTGGCTCACAAGAAAGCCTGCAAACAGTTTGCTAAAGGCAACCTGTGCAATAGCATAAATTACTGGAACCATGTCCTGTGGTCTGATGAGACTAAGATAAAATGTTTGGCTCAGATGGTGTCCAGCATATGTGGTGACGCCTTGGTGAGCAGTACCAAGAAAATTGTGTCCTGCCTACAGTCAAGCATGGTGGTGGTAGCATCATGGTCTGTGGCTGCATAAGTACTGCTGGTAATGGGAACCCTGGATTCCAACATATACTGTGATACTCTGAAGCAAAACATTATCCCCTCCCTTCAGAAACTGGACAGAACGGCAGTTTTTCAAGATAATAACCCGAAGCACACCGCCAAGTTGACAACTGGCCTGCTGAAGATGCTGAAGGTAAAGATAATGTAGTTGCCAAGTATGTCTCCAGACCTGAAACCTATTAAGCACCTGTGGGGCATCCTCAAGGGGAAGGTGGAGTGGAGGAGTGGAAGAGGATCAAAGCAACAACCTGTGCAACTCTGGTGAATTCCATGCCCAGGAGTATTAAGGCAGTGCTAGATAACAATAATGCTCACATGAAATATTGACACTTTGGACAAAGTTTTGGCGTGTTACTATACAATAATGGCTATGTTGAGTAATTTTTAAAAGACAGTAAATCTGTACTGCTATACAAGCTGCACAATGACTCCAGCGCTTTGGCAACATGGTGGAACAGGAGATTTGCAGCAAGTTATTTCACATGGAACAAGATATTCTAATTAAAATATCAGTCTAACATTTGAGACAGGAGAAATGTCATTATGTTCAAACATGAACATGTATGGGAAAAACATACTCCTCTTACAGAAAGCATGTTTATTGACAAACTTTTTTTTTTTCTTCAAGCTGTGGTTTTGGCTGCTTTGTGGGAATGGGTTCATCACAGTAATCAAATGGGAAATCACACTTTGTCACTTCTCTGAAATATGAAATGCAGCATGAAAACAAAACAACTTCTTATCCTTCTGCAAGTCCACTTAACAGCTTAGGATTAAATAAAGCTAATTCATAAAGCTTGCAGCACTTGAAATAATGAAATATCTTATCTTCTATCAGAAGTAATCGATTTCTGCTTGTTGTACAAGGATATGTAAATAAGGAGAGAAAAAAGAATGGACATTTGGGTAAAAAAATTTGTGAGAACTCTGATGGTTCAGTAACTCTAAAGCTGGCACGGGAACAGGACGTAATGTTTGCTGGATTTACAGCCTCAAGACAAATATTAACAAATCAAGAGGAGGCTGTCTCTGTGATGCATTGACCTGCATTTACAACTCGTTTTACAAATAGCTTGGGGCTAAACCGCACCCCAGAGCATTCAGCGTCACACAGCGAACAACAAATTGTAGACTTAAGACTATCTATGCACTGGACAATACATTATAGACACAACACAGGTAATAAATGTGATTGGTAGCCTTTTTAAAAAAAAAAATTCCCTTCCTGAAAGCTATTATTAAGACAAATGGGGATGTATTTGCCACTTAAATTCATTCATCCAGGCTGTTTTTACTGGTTCTGTTGAGTTTGCTAATAGCTGAATGTTTGTGGATACCTGACCAAAGCAGTTGCTTGCTGAAAATCATACTCATACTTGATTTAATCCTGTTTTTTTTACAGGTTTTTTTTTTTTTTGAAAGGTTCTCCACTAGATTTTGGAACATGGCTGTCGGGATCTGTGCTAATTCAGCTACAAGAACATTACTTAGGTCGGGCACTGAGGAAGTCTTATATACAGTCTGCATTTTGAGTTCATCGCAAAGATGTTCAGAGAGTGTGAAGGCAGAGTTTCATGCAGGCAGCACAAGTTCTTCTATTCAAACCTTGTCAAACCGTATCTTCATGGAGTTTGCATTGTGGGGGCTGCACTCTGTCATGCAGGAACATGTTTTGGTATCTTAGTTCCAAAGAAGCGATACTGTAATTCTTCAGCAAAGACATTCTATACAATTGTGTGCTTCCAACGTTGTGCTAGCGGTTTGAGGAAGAACCCCATACAGCTGGAAAAGTCAGGTGTTTTTCTTATACTTCTGCCTATATGTCTACCTACAGTCACTTTTATTGTAGTGTATTTAGGGTACAAAATATTATGCACAAAATGTATTCCCCCAGCTGTTAATTTATACAATGACATGATCCAGGTGACTCTTTTGATATATCTTGTTGCAACTCCTTTAAAACACATGTATGTATGACATGTATGCACCTGGAGTCTCAATAATCATAAACCATGTGTATTATTGCACTATAAACTGGCTTATGTACGCTAGGTACCAAATCTAAACAAAAGAAAAGAGAATATAAAGAAGAAAATAAAAAAATTATGCAATGCTTTACAAATACTAATTGTAAGTAATTGGGAATCCCTTTCCATCAATAACTTACCCAAAAGAAAACAAGTGAAACTGTGAACTATTTTTTCAATACAATAACAGTCACACAGGTGGTCTGAAAGCTACTGGAAGTGGTTGTGAACTGGCTTCTGGCTGAATCTGCTGCACTAAAGCAAGGAGTATTTAAAAGCGAGTCCTGCTCAGGCTCTCCGTGGTAAAGTGCTGAGTCAATGCGGACATCTGGACCATGTTCAGATAAAAAAAAAAAAAAACACACACAACAATCGTTTCAACTTGAGCGCACTCCCCCACAGTAAGCTCTATTTATAAATGTGTTACTATCAGCACCAGGATCTGCATCCAAAACTCTCTTACACACACACTTGTTAATATTGAAAAGAACTTGTGAATGTAGTAATTGATGCGACAGCCGTGGGAGGTGTGTATAATAAAGTCATATAGAAAAGAGCACATAAAACCTGACTGGATACAAAAAAAACAACAAAGATGGAAACACATCCTACTCTGCTGGACTTCCTTGATATTCTCTCATTACAAATTCATCCATCCATCCATCCATCCATCCATCCATCCATCCATCCATCCATCCATCCATCCATCCAACTATTCATTCATCTTCATCCCAGAGATTGCAGGCATGACAATGAGAATACACCGTATCCATCTCAGAGCAGAGTTCAGCCATTCATTCATACCTTAAAGCAATTTAAAAATGACCAGTCCACCTTTTCTGTATACTTCCAGAGATTTAAAAGGATTGGAACGGACACACGGAGTAACCGGAGCTCCCAGATGTGACCCAGAGAGCCTTGACATTCAACTAGACTTTCGAGATCATAAATGAAAATTCTTCAATGAAATCCAGCTCTTTTATAGATTGCGTATTCTCACTAGAGCAGTATGTTTTGGTAAAAGTGCTTCCTAAATAATTCACGGTGCATTAAATGCACACGCAGCTCAGTGAGCTTTCAGAATCTTTCCTGAATTCATTACGTGTGTTTTTTTAATACGTATTTTTTTTTTAAAGCAAATTCACAAAAGCCACGTTTTGATCAGGCCTGGAGTTAACCCCAGGCCTGGAGTTAACTTCACCCTACATCAGTACCTGACTTTAGTGATACCTTTGTAGATGAATGAGCACAAATCTCCACAAGCATTCAAATGAGTGGAAAATAACTTTTTTATCACAAAGGCACCTTGTAATGACCAAGCTGTTTATGAACAAAAGACCAGTTGCACAAACACCCAAAGAATGTTTTTTCCTCATGGTTTGGCTTTGCGCAATTTTATTTTTTTTTCTTGCAGCAGAAAAAAGCTCCTGAAATGCGGCTTTCCTGCAAACAGTAACCGTGTTGTTAGAGAGAGACAGGGACAGGCGTAAAACATAAGGCGTGCTGACGTCAATTATCTGGCTTACGTTTAACTTAAGAATAACAAGATTTATCTGCCGTTCCCACTTATGCACAAGCACGTGTTCAAGCACTGTTTTTTTTCTTTTCTCACTTAGAAAAAAATCACTTTTGCCGCATTACACCATGTGAGGCCATGAATCATTGCTTAAAGACTGCTTAAGACTGTTTTCATCTCTCTTAGAAGCAGGAAATTTGGTTTTGAATCAAAATTTTTTGTAGCGCATTTGTGTTTTTTTTTTTAGTAGGTTTTGCAACACATCAATGTTCTGACCGCTGAAAAAAGTCCTGAAGTGCATGTTAAAAAAATAAACGCTGCACATGATGTTAGATGAGACTACATGGATGTAGATAAGCAGTGCTGCAGTGCTGATGCTTAGATGCAAAAAAAACTAAATGGAGCATTACGTCAGCAAAGAACGCAAACCCTATGAATAATGCAGTGCACTTACCCAGGGTGCATTTAGGTGACCAGTACTCAGAAAGACTTTTTACAAGTAATAAGTATAATATAAATAAATAATTTTTATTTTTTATTTTTTTTTTGTATTTTGTTTAGTTAAATTCAACAATTAAAACACACACACACACACACACACACACACACACACACACACACACACACACACACACAAATATGTTTAGAAACAGGTAAGTTACACAGTTAATAGTGATTCTCAGTTTTAAATTGTATAATGACTATTTGGTGTACATGACGTGTTTTATCAAACTAATCATTTTAATAATCATGAATTACTATATGAACACTTAGAAACAGGAACTTTACTCCAGACCTCCTCACCCTTCATAAGTACCTGACTTCACCAACACCCTTGTGGCTGAATGAGCACAAATCTCCAAAAGCACACTTCAAAGTCTAGTAAAACATCTTCCCAGAAGAGTGAAGTTTATACAGCAAATGAAGCCTGTGTGAATGTATTATAAACAAAATACATTACTTAATAATGCATCCTTGTGCATTCATGGCACTGTATATATGCACCAATTTCCTTGAACAA
This sequence comes from Silurus meridionalis, assembly GCF_014805685.1. Lineage (NCBI taxonomy): Eukaryota > Metazoa > Chordata > Actinopteri > Siluriformes > Siluridae > Silurus > Silurus meridionalis. The sequence continues at coordinate 10,803,668 of NC_060894.1, read as the reverse complement.
ATAAATGATTTCAGCAAACATGCACACACACACACACACACACACACACACACACACACACACACACACACACACACACACACATGCAATGCCACCTGGATCTGCCAGTCATGCAACAAAGCCTGTCAGGAGTGATACTGATGGCTCCTCATGGAATTCCTCCATGAACTTCTGTAAAAAAAAAAAAAACCTTGGTTGACCTTGAGTTCATTCACTTTTTATTTCTAGTGAATCTGTAAAGCTCTGAGATCCAATATCCAATTCCACAACAAGGTGTATCCAAGTGTTATGTGTACAACATGCATAAATCTCTGTTTTTGTTATCTTATACTATGATTCCATGAAATCCATGATAATATGAAATCCATGATATCAGATTATAAGATTATCACACTTAGACATCTTAGTGAAACGGCACTTTTTAACGAAGCATGTGACCGTAGCATTTACGTAAAAGCCCAACGTCATCACTCCACTCCACCTGACAGCCCCTCCTCTTCTCTCTCGCTCTCTCTCTCTCTCTCTCTCTCTCTCTCTCAGACTGCAGTGTTTAACCTCGCCCTCTTCCGTGATACCCTCAGTGATAAGGGAAACAAAGAGCAGTGGGAATCATTAATGGGCCTTTCATGCTCTGCTAGGGGTAATTAAGAAACGCCAGTGAGCACGCAGTAAAGTGTGCACAGACAGCTGTGAGTCCTGCAAAAGACCGAAATTAAAAGCATGTAAAATAAAGGATGTCAAGCACAGCAGAATATATTCTTTTTCGCTGCGACCTAATCAGCCGAGCCATGCTGATCAAGCGGCCTTTATAATACAGTCATGAGATGACGACAGGTTTTCCAAACCCAGCACCAGGCTTTGTTGTTAAAAGCCATGCTCATTCTCCATCTGCGGAAAAACGTATAAAAATGCATATGACGTATGAGTGCAATTTCTAAGTAATTCAGCCACAAGGGCATTAAATAAAGTCAGGTACTGATGTATGGTGAGGAGGCTTGGGGTGCAGTCAGCATTCGAATTTATCCCAAAGTGTTGAGGTCAGAGCTCTATAGATTCCACTCAAGATCTTCCAGTTTTCCACTATACAATTATGTGCTTCCAATATATATATATATATATATATATATATATATATATATATATATATATATATATATATATATATATATATATATATAAAATTAGAGTCTCTAAATCCAAAAATATTTTTATTACAGCTCTTTAACCGAAGAATGAGCCCGCGCATGACTTCATCTCTGCCGATGCATATAAATTCTGTTTCATGTCCCAATAACTCTGTTCTCAGAAGGTACAGAGTAGAAAGAAAAAAAAACACATGCAATAATGAAGATGAATTTGAAACAGACATTTGTATGTTATGGAAAATAAGGACATTAAACAGCGTCTTTAATTGTTAAGACCTGATTGGTTTTCGAAACACAGTTTAAAATGAAACTCAATGTGTAATCATTCGTTATTAATGCCCAAATAATTTGAACCAGTATTACTCGTATCTCACAAAATAAACCGCTTGAGAATGGGAATGAAGTAAAATCTGTTTAAATGGATCGAGTCCCTCTAGTGGTTACTATTGTTTTCACATATCACTGAGGGGGACAAAAAGCAGAAATAAAAGAGGAAAAAGAAAACAGAGCAAGTTGAGATTGCTGCCAAATGTACTGCCTCATAGGGGGTCAAAAAAGTAAAAAATGTGCAGAAAAATAACATGGATTACATTTGTGGTGTGGATATTGTTCCACTATTACTTTTAGGCCAAAGCACTTCCTTGTTTACTTTTCCATACTCATAGCTAGGCATTAAAAAAGGGAAAATACACCTACACAATTACATCATGTGTGTGCTTCAGGAATATGCCGAACATTTGCTGTCTACACTATCCGAAAACCTTAATGAGATTTGAGAGCATGAGATACACACAATGTAAGAAATATTTATTAAGCAAGGAATAACTAATGGATAGTCAACACCTTTGTCAATGGCATCAATGTGCTAAGTTTTTACCAAAGATTGGAAGCAAATCCTTGGCTATTCATTGTCTTGGGGTAAATTTGACAGCGATATTTTACATGGAGAAAAGGAATTTTCTAGTTGGAGGCACACAGTAGTACAGAATGCCCTGTGCACAAAGCCAGCTCCATGAAGACATGGGTTACATCAATTGCAATAGAAGACAGTGAGTGGTCTTATATAGAGATCTAACCTCAGCCCTACTGAACTTCATAATCTAGTTGAAGATTCCCAGAAAAGTAAAGGTTATTATAACATGATTTGTGATAGAAGGGTATCTGCAAAAGTAGAAGGGAACATTTATAGGACTGTGGTGAGACCTGCAATGTTGTATGGTTTAGAGACAGTGGCATTGAGTAAAAGACAGGAGGTGGAGCTGGAGGTAGCAGAGCTGAAGAAGTTGAGGTTTTCGTTGGGAGTAATGAGGATAGACAGGATTAGAAATGGGTTTATTAGAGGGACAGTGCATGTAGGACGTTGGGACATGGGGCACATTGGTAAAGGAATGGTGAGAATGGAGCTACCAGGAAGGAGGAAAAGTGGAAGGCCGAGGAGGAGGTTTATGGATATGGTGAGGGAAGACATGCAGGTGGTTTGGGTGAAAGAGGCAGATGTAGAGGACAGGGGGGTATGGAGAAGGATGATCCGCTGTGGCGACCCCTAAATGGAGAAGCCAAAAGAAGAAGAAGATAAGTAAATGGAGAGTAAATGTGAAGTGTATTGTTTAAAAAGTACATACAAATCTCTCTCTCTTTCTCTCTCACTTCAGCAATTGCAAACACACGTGGTTTGGATTCTGATCAATTTTACAATTTTACATTTACTATCTGCCTCTTAGAATGGACCACCTTGAGCAAAATACCACGGCCCTAGAAGGGTTTCCTGGAAAACTGGGTAACCTGATGGAGCGAGCAGTAGCATGTTTTTTTATAAGTGAATACATGCTTGCATGTACAGTTTACTGGTCCGGAAGAGCAGCTGTGAATAATAAAATCATTCAGCCCTAGGAGGAAAAAATATTTTTTATCCAAACCATAGGGTTCAGACAAGCTTTTATTTCTCAACCTGTATTTCTCAACCATGTGACCTGACCAGGAACTGTAAGATGTAAGTTGAGGAGGCCTGGGATACAGTCAGAGTTCCAATTCATCCCAAAAGCATTCAGTATGGTTGAGGTCAGAGCTCTATAGCAGAATCCAAACCTGTTCCAATATATCTTCAGGGAGCTGGTTTTGTGCACAGGGATATTTTCATGCAGGAACAGGTTGGGGTCCCCTACTTGAAGTAAATGACCAATTCAATGATGTTCAACTGTGTGCCTCCAACTTTGTGCTAAAAGTTTAGGGAAGAACCACATATTGCTGGAAAAGTCAGCTGTACCAAAACTTTTGTCCTAGTGTACAGTTACTGAACACAAGGTGGATCGTTTACTCTTCCAGCAATTTCCCCCCTGAAATACCTTTGGGGAAGAAAGCTAATAGTAGCACACATATAATGTATACAACAATCCAAAAACAGAAAAAAATATTTTATGAATAAGAGGGTTGAGATTTTTCTGACTACTATATTCGGTAATCGGGGGACAACACAGAATTAAATACAGTTGAGAGAGAGAGAAAGAGAGAGACGAGTGAGACCCTTCACTCTGAACATCAGCCAGCCCCCCTGGATGCAAAAACATAGGAGACTGGAATGTTGCGATGCACTGTGCAATCAGAAATAAAGTGCTCATAAACTTATTTATGGTACTGAATCAGAGTCTTGTGCAAGCTAACAGGAGATGGTTGCCATTCCAGAAGCGTAGAGGGGACAACTACATCAAGGAGCGGTGTCATTCCCGGTGCTGTGGCAGGATCTTAAAAGCTCTGCATAAGTAAATGCCCTTAGACATCAATAAACTGAAATAACTGCTATAAAGAACTTATACAGAAACTATTTACTTTTATTATTGTTGTTATATTAGGTGAAATATTTTTTTCCTATCTGATTTCTGAGTGTTGGTTTGCATTTTGAAAGAAAATGACTACATATTAAAATCTGTTGTGGTTATTTTTGTTCTTATAGTTGTCCTATTAGAATATTTTTGATTTTTGTGGACAACAAAATAATTTAGGAATGAGAATGTACTTTCTTTTTCCCCATGACTATATGACTTTTAACATTGATCTCTTATAATAAATAAACAATATCAGAACTAATAATGAACATTATAATCGCCATGTTACCGATAGATATTACATATATTTAATATCACCACTGGCTGGACTGACATAGAGTTGAGCGATTAATGCACTGATCTACATATTCATTATGTAACCTGTAAGTAAATAATAAAACAACACAAAGTAAAATACGCTCCTGCTCCTCAAGGGAGAGAGAGAGAGAGAGAGAGAGAGAGAGACTAAACAAAAAATGTCCACTGAAGAACCAGAGTGATAAACAAATACATCCGGGCAGTAAGTGGTGATATTGAGAATGCAGAATGCTAATGAGGCAACAGAGAAATGAAGCAATATATATATATATATATATATATATATATATATATATATATATATATATATATATAGAGAGAGAGAGAGAGAGAGAGAGAGAGAGAGAGAGAGAGAGAGAGAGAGAGAGAGAGAGAGAGAGACTGTGCACCTGAGACACGGATGAACGAGGAAATGCATTGTGAAGGGAATGGCACCATTCAAGCCGGCTGTGAGATTGGAGATAGAACATTTCTCTATCTGCAGCTGGCCACTTTCATATTGAAATGAGCTTGTCTGGAGTGTGACTCAATAAAAAAGAGAGCGAGAGAGGGAGCCTTTCACACTCCTTCCTGGATATTTAAAAACAAACACAAGCGCCGCCCCCCCCACCACAACACCCGTCCTGGCATGCTGTATTTCCTCTCTCGGCCATCAGCAGCTTGTTCATTAATTACTCGACTTTTTAATATCATGTCAGGTTTTATTGTTACTTCAAATATAAGATATATCAGTTACAGTATATATAATATATAGACCTGACTTTTTCAGCCATATGTCATTCTTCCCCAAACTGCTGAAAATTGGGGGCACACAACTGTATAGAATGTCTTGAACTAGGAGACTCAAACCTGTTCCACCATGACAATGCCCCTGTGCACAAAGCCAGCTTTATGAAGACATGCTTTAATGGGTTGTAGTGAAAGATCTAAAGTGGCCAGCTATTCCTCAGCCCTTCTGAACACCTTTAGAATGAAATGGAACACATCCCTGGTGTCCCTACCTTGCATCAGTACCTGACATTGCTAACACCCTTGCAGCTAAATGAGCACAAATCTCCATAACCACACTCGAACATGAAGTGGAACATTTTCCCCAAAGATTGAATGTTATAATAACAGCAAATGGGGATTAAATGTGGAATGTGATGTTGAAAATCATCCAACAGTGTTTTCTTTTTCCTACATCTGCAAGCATTGGACATATATTCCACTGTTGTAATGATGTTATGATATAACCATTTAGCCATAAAGAGAAATTATGGACATGGATATTCCTGTCCTCGAATGGCTCAGCAAATATTTTAGAGAGCAAAGGGCATTCGGCCAATCAAGAAAGAGCTGCCAGCATGATCTATTGGCAAAATTTCAGGCAGATGATACACGGGCACTCAAAAACTCTAAGATCAACAGAGTGGCAGTGAGGGATCCCGCCCAGCTGAAATATCTCACAAAGTTTACATGAAGAAGGATTTGTTTGTTAAAGCATGTTTTTTTCTTCCTGAGAGCAATTTTGACAGAACGCTGGAGCACCAGATGCCTTGTGCGATGACTACAAGCCATGTGTCAGGTCTATCTCAATCCAGGCTTGAGTCATGCACAGTAAGCGTACCAAATGTCTTACCCAAATACAGACACCTTTTTTTCTCTCTCTAAATAAGCAAAATGTGCTCTGATCCTAAAGAGTGTGCTGGCCAGGAGCATTAACCGAGCAGAATTGGACAACGTGAATGATATAAGCAATGGATTTTATGACACAACAGGACGGGGAAAAACGAGGGTGCGGTTGTCAAACAGTAGCAATGAACCTCTCCCTCCAGCTGGCAGCACTGTTTGCTTCTCATTACTGCTCTGTTTACTTAAACCATCTAAAGCAGTCACCTTCATCCTCTTACAGTCCACACTGCAGTGCACTAGAGGCATTAAAAATAGCCGAAAATGTCAGTTATTAGCATCCGGAGATCAGAAATGGCTCCATGTACCCATTGTTGCGTTCAATTTTTTTCCCCTTAGAACGTGGCATGAAGAACAAGCGCTAATCCGTGTTTTTCCGTGACGTTAGCGTTTATCTAAACGCTGAGGTCGGTAAATAGTTCACTAAAACACGTGCTTTTTCTATCAAGGACTCTACAGTGCCATGAAGTTGTAAAGTATGTAAAAAAAAAAAAAAAAACATACAACTGAAAGAGAAATTGTGATTCTATCATTGAACAAAGGACAACTTTTTAGATTTGAAAAAAGTGATTATTTTTTATTTATTTTTTTTATGTCCATCTGGGATATCCCAAGATCATGCCGATATGAAATGCAGATCAAACAACTTCCTAGTGCAAACAAACGAAGGGCAACACTGACTTCCAGTCACGTTCTCTGCCCTTCAGAGCAAATTCAAGTTAGGGGTCACTTTAGGTCATCCAATTGACATTTAGCCTGTTCGTTATGAGGCGATGATTAGGTTCTCATTAAATGCAGCCCAAAATAAATGATTGGGTAAATGTCAAATGGGTTTGTCTAAAGGTTCTGTCATTTCTTTATTAGGGGGAGGGGGGAGGGTGTGACTGGGCAAGATGAACAAAAGCTTTATTTATTCACCTTTCAATATGATATTTTCACATTGGAAATGGGGATAATTTTAAGAAAATAAACATAGCCAACTCTTCCTAAAAAAACATACTCCGGAATGAAGTAGTGACAAACATCCCAACACTTCAGACCCACTGCTTTTAAATCTATAGGTAATGCATCTGTATGAAAATAAAACAGGATGTCAGTAGTCTAGCATATGACCTAAACATCAAGTAAACAAGATAAACAAAATTCTACATTTCAAATAATCCATTCATAAAAGCTTCACTGCCGCTCCGATACATGTCATAGGTGCTAATTATTGTGAGGATGGTTAAAACATTTAGGACTGATTTAAATACATAATAATAGACTCCATTGTATGAATTTGTAATTTGGAGAGAATTAAAGTATCTAATACTTTACCATGTGTGTGCTACGGTGAAGCGCCGCTGTTTGTGGACGTTATTGTTTATTAACATGCGCCGCAACAGTCGAGGTGAGTTTCGTGGAGAGAGCACAGTCGGGGATATCCCCGGCGACATTGAAGATGGGGACTTCCTTCTCCGGGGACGCCGAGGACGCTCCTGTTGAAGCAGGTTTTCCTTCAGTATGCGTACTAGGTCCTCGTTAAGTCCAGTCTGGTCCCCTTGGTGGAGCTGCTTGACAGGCACAGCCAGTGTGTCCTGACTGCCTCCTGGTTGAGCCATCACGGAATTGGACGGTGATAAACGGAACCTTGCACCAGGACTTGAACCAATAAATGAAGTAGTCCTTGGTACTGTCCAAGAGTAGAAAACAAAGTCTAAAATGTGATGCTGTTCTATCTAGTCAGCCTTGCATTTTTCTTTCTTCTGTCAGCATCCTTGCAAAATTCTTTCCTCGAGCACTATGAAGCCAAAAGCTTCAGCACCAGCGCATGATCTAAAGGGCTGGTGAGAGGATCCACACTGTGCAAGTGGAGAGAGCAAGGGAGGAGGCTTTCAGAGAGCAGAGGAGGGGGCTGGAGCAAATCACTTGTCAGCTGTAGCGACAATAAACAAAGCCATAGGCATATTATGCTGGTTATTCAATAAACCAGCCTCTACCAGCAGCAGTGCAGAGCTTCCGCTTGTAAATACATCAGAGCCTGTGTACCAATAGCGTGGAAGGTAACTTTCATCGCCGTTCTTTGTTTATCTATTCAATCAAGCAATCCAAGAGTTACAGCAAACAACTGGAGCAAACAGAAACCCAAGCTGCTAAAAAAGGAATAAACAGCCAACTAATTTTGGTGAGAGCTGTAGTCCACAATCGTTTTGTCACGCTAAATGAAAGCTATAATAGATAAGGTTATTTACACAGTGAATAGCATTTCAGCAATGATCAAACAAAGTAACTGGCAAGGCAGGACAGCTGTATCGCACAAACAAACAACAGTCCTTGCCACGAATGAAAGCATATTGTTTTCAAATTTCATCACCTTATTCATACAATGTATAATCAATCCTCAAAGTCCCGGCATTGTAAATTTACTTACCGCTGCTTATTTATAGAATGAATCATTGATTTTTAATAGCAGACATAGCATTAGGCGCTTTACTTGTTAGTATACATAGCACATTCTTGATTAGGACCAATGGAACGTTACCTAAACTGAATTTGGCAAGAAGAGAATACAAGACTGCATGTGCACTATGCAAATGTCGCTTCGAGCATAACGTAGCAGATGCTTTGGTTAAGATATGAAGTGTTGTGCTTTTTAACAGGTCTTGATAAACAGTTGATAATGTTTAGCAACAAAATGTGTGTTGATGTAACTAGTAACTGGTAGAATGTATTTGCATACCGACATTGGGATACAACTTACTGAGAATTGGGTAAATGTCAGCAGAATCTTTAAATTGAGTTGTATTTTGTACCTATCATTTAAACAATTTGAAGAATTTTTACCAATCACTTAATACAATTCCTTTAAAAATAACGACAATACGCATAAAGCATAAAACCAAACCAGCCACCTTTGCAGAGACTACCACAGATAAGAACACAGCAACTAAAAATGTTTCAGCCTCTACATTAATGAACACAGCTAGAGGCTCCCGTGTGAGTGGTTCAGCAGAAAAGCTTTATACAACTTAGCCAAGAGACAAAGGAGCTAAACTGGCCATGCTCTTTGGCTGGAATATCTAGCACCATCATGGCTGTCTAAGAGCTCATGTATGTGGAAGATGGCAGATTCTCTACTGTAGGTAGTGTTACGCTACCTCATGGGTACTCAAAGCATGGGTCATGGTCCCACATGGGATTTCCTAGATTTACAAATGTTGGGTTATGAGAGAAATTCATATACAGTGGAACCCGGTTATGTCGATGTCCTAGGGGGTCGCCAAAAAGCATCGAGATAACCGATGATCGAGATAAACGAAAATCAAAATGGCGGCAATATATTTACGTGCTTGAAATTTCTTTATGTACATGATGTGCGTTAATAAATGAGAATGATTTGTTTGATGAAGGCATGCTATAAAAATACATACAGTACATGTTTATCTGTCAGGAATCCACCTGCCACGCCCGCTTCGGCCCCCTTCAGCGTGTCAGGTGCTTTCTCGGCCGCTTTCTCTGAAGCTCCGCTTCAATCGTGCACATATGGTGCTCGTTTATCATCATCACCAGCTCCTATTTAAACTTCCACACTCTCACTGTCCGTTATTGTTGGTATATGTTGGTTCACGGCGGTCGTTGTTATCGCTCATGTGTATCCCGATACGTGTCTTCCCACCGGCACTCTCTCAACGGCTGCTCTTTTCTTCCCAAAGCGCACCGCGGATTCCCCCTGATCCTGCCGGTGTTCATTCTATGCTTTTGCTGCTCATCCCACGTTCCGCGCCGCCAAGCGCGGCTTTCGCCTCCCGTTCATCGCATAACATTTAACAACAAAAGGCATATGTGCACTAACTAACAGCAGAGATTCACCAGTATACAATACAACACCTGTAGCAGCTGTAAGCCTTGATTTTTCCAACACTTCCGCGAGTTCTTCTGCGGCTGCACCGAGATAACCGACGTTAAATGGCAAATTTTTCCCCCCTTGTGCTCGAGATATCAGGGTTCGGCGACATAAAAAAAGTCGACATAACCGATAAAAAAATGCTTAGAAAAAGCGAGAATTTGGCGGTTCCACTTCAAAAACGTCGATTTAATAGGGTTGTCGAGTTAACCGAGGTCGAGATAAGCGGGTTCCACTGTATATTATAATTTTTTTTTTTTTTTTTTTTTTTTTTTACAAAAGTCAAGTTTAGAGAAATTATTATTAGTAATATTAAATTTGTTTGAATTCTTTTTTTTTTTTTGCTTAAATAATGTAATTAATTTTTCAGACAAGCCGAGTTTTAATCAATGAGCTACATCTTATTTTTTGTCCTTTCTTACTATAATAACATGTTACAGTGGTTTCGCAATAAATTGACAAAATCTTTCACCGCCCCTCGCCCAGTGTCAAACTGTGTAAACGACTAAGACTGAGACCAAGTACCAGCACTAAATATGTAAAAAAATGAATAAAAAACTCTCATGTAGCCTTCAAACCTACTGAAATGTCTCTTTTGTGCACCAATCATCAGAATATCTTTTTAGATTTATAATTACTTTTAAATTATGTACAGAGTTCTGCATGTAGCCCATTATATCAATCATGATGATAGAGGAAAACTTCTAAAAAGAAAAAGCTCATCACTGTGTTTAACATCACTAAGCATAACATTTCTAAATGTTTTATAGTCTGACTTGGAAACCTGGCAGACTGGAACGTTTTGGCTTTGACATGCTATCGAATAAATGTCACTATTAAATCTTCCGGATGTACACAAGATATGCGGTTAGGATAAAAAATACTGCTTCCAGTGATATCCGGCTTATTTTTTATTTAACATTTAACAAAAAATATAGTCTTAAATCCCCCTTTAAAATCTGCCTCAATCATAGCACGTGTATCTCGCCACATTACCATGTTAAACATACATTCATGTCAGCTACTGCATCGAGTTATATCAATAATCTCCCAGAGTTATCAACGCTGATTGGATCACTGCCTGACCCGGCAGAGCCTGACTGGTTCTACTGAAAGTCTAGAAGCAGCATTCCTCTACACTCTAGATGATGTAGATTCCCTTAAAATTTTTTATAATTAGAGAGAAAAAAATAGCACTGTGGTATAATGATCGTACGCACACCTAAAACAGACCACTAAGATATTAAAACGTAAATGGCATCAAACTAAATTGATAGTATTTCAAATAGCATGGAAGGAAGCATATGCTGTTTCTCCATCATTTAACATTTAAAGGCTCTTGCATATAGGGGTTGGTGTTGGATCTATAATGTTCCCTTTTGAGTCTGGTTCCTCTCAAGGTTTCTTCCTCATACCATCTAAGGGAGTTCTTCCTTGCCACAGTCACCCCAGGCTTGCACATCAGGGATAAATACACATAATTTACTTTTATAAAAAAGTATTATTTTGTTCTAAAATTCTGTAAAGCTGCTTTGAGACGATGCCCATTGTGTGCCCATTGTAATGTAAATGTAAATTGTGAAAAGTGCAATATAAAAAAAAAACTTGAACTTGAGAGCCTCCTGGGTTCTAGAAAAGCTCTTAGTGCTGCTACAGTAGATACAGTAGATACTGTAGTAACTGTATTTCTACCCTCATAGAAAACAACATGCATAATCCTAGAATTTATATCCAGTACTATGCCAAAATTAACTAGGAATAAAAGCACCACAATAACATGCGCACCATCAATAGGATGATTTTTTAATAATAAAAATGAAAATATCAGGCAAAGAAATCCAGACTATTAATTTAAATCCAAACTATTTTATAAATTATCCTGTAGATAGCACTATAATTATAACAGATCATCAGCTACAAAGTTTTACTCCCATTCAAGAGAATGAATTCATTTATTTCCTCATCGAAATCAACTTGTGTTCTAGATCCTTTACCTATTTTTTCTTCAAACAGATTATTCCAGAAGCATTTGAACCCGTTTAAAATAAAATAAAAACGGGATCAAATGCTATTGGCACTGGATTTTGTATATAAATCTTTTACAGTATCTGGCAGCATCAACCAACTAATTAAAAATCCTGAACTTAACCCCGTCAGCTGTCCAACTATAGGCTAATATCAAACCTCCCCTTTATCTCCTAGATCCTAGAGAAGGTTGTTGCACAGCAGTTATGCTCATACCTACATAGGAATAACTTTAATGAAGTGTAACGTTTCAGTCAGGATTTAGGCCTCATCATAGCACTGAAACAGCTCTGGTTAAAGTGGTAAATTACCTTCGATTGGTCTTTGATCAGAGCAGTGTCTGTAACTGGTACCTGGTTGGCTTTATGTGTCTCAGAAGAAGCACATGTTATTAAGATGGTGAATGAGATTGCAACATTACAGCTAGCTCTTTGCATATAGTGTTTGTTTATCCAGCACCTCTATCCAGCATTTAAACTAATGTTATACTATATCATTTTTTAGAATAACTTAAACTATACTTATGCACAGTTTAGAAGTTCTATGTTTCTGACTTTTAGGATGTAAATGCTGTTTCTCATATAAATTTAATATTGTGTAATTTATGAACATTACTTTTCTTATATTGTAAACTCAAGTTTATTCCTCTTTTTCTATTTTTTTTTATATATTATCTAGTCTAAACTGCAGGCAGGCCAGTTCTGCACCCTATGCAAGGCCTTCCCTGAAAGGCTTTAATGACACCTTTCCAGATGTGAAAGCTACCCATTTTAAAAGCAATAATGCACCCCATACCATCAGAGATGCAGACTTTTAAACTAATCACTTATAATAAGCCAGATAATCCATCTCCTCTTTAGTCAGGAAGATGCAGTGTCCATGGGTTCCAGAAAAGACATAGCACCCCATTGCTGCTTGATTAAAAAAACAATATATATATTGTATATATATTGTATACAATATATATAAACAATATATAATATAACAATATACTATAAAAAAAAAAAAAAACACAAATACACCCCAACACTTACATACACACTTGTTTAAAACATCTGCTTACACATCACAACATTTTTTTTTATCTCTTTACATCCAACAACTTCCTGCCACATACTCGCACACTCGGTACCTCACGCATCCTGGCAGACATGCCTCCAGGTACTGTCGAAATGTAATGCCGTTCATCAGCTCAAGAGTGCAACATGTGTGGTCTTAACTGGGTTCTTTCATGGAAACATCCAATGTAAAACACTCATGTTTCTACCATATACATAGAATTTAGGATTGTTTCTGTTAATTTCCTCATGCCTAAATAGATCAAAAGATGCAAGCTATTTGTTTGTACCTCAAATAATTAAGACTACAGCAGGGAGCAGATCTTTATCTTATAAAGCCCCACAGTTATGGAACAGCCTTCCAATTAGTGTTTGGGACTCAGATTTATTTAGTCAAGCCTTTGATCAGTAGATTTTTTTTCTTAAGTAAAGGAGCAGTTTAGAGGGATCATATATAAATGGCTCTCTGGCTCTCCCTTTTAATTATGCTGCCAGAGCAAGTCTTTGCTTGTGTCCCCAACTGCACAGTGTCCTTAACTTTAATACAACAATAAGAATACTTAATCCATGTCTTTCTTTCACTGTCACCCCTGTTTCTCTCTCTCTCTCTCTCTCTCTCTCTCTCTCTCTCAAGCTAAACATGCTCCTAAGGTACCAGTGACCAGTGTTCCTGCCCCTCTTCTCAGATCTGCCCACTTTGTTCCGGCCTGCCTCTGTAAGTAACACAGGAGCTTTAAGGATGGATTTGGACTGTAGTTAATGTCAACAGTCCGCTACACTGACTCAAGACTACAGTTTGCATCTGAACACCATCACTGCACACCTCAACATCGTTTAACTTTAATAAATGGACATTTGGTGCCACCCAGGTGAGGATGGGTTCATCCTGTGTCTGGTTTCTCTCAAAGTTTCTTCCTTATGCCATCCCGGGGAGTTTTTCATTGCCACAGTCGCCACTGCATTGCTCTTCAAGGACAAACTTACACTTATTTATTTTTATCACCACATTATCTGTGTAAAGCTGCTTTAAGACAATGTTCATTGTTAAAAGCACTAAACAAATGAATTGAATTGAATTGAATTAAATTGAATTGAATTGAGTAACCTTGTATATTACACCCACATACAGCATACACTTTGGTTTTTCCACAGACTTTTACCAAAGTATATAACCTTACAAAAAAATTATTGTATAGTATGCCTTTGGATATGGTAGCATTACTGTGGCAGCGATTCACAAGGCAGAGGGCAGAGCCGGACAAAACGAAAGGTAAGGCTAAACCTGTAACTGATGAGACTTATCAGTGAGCTCTGTTTCAGTCCGCCCTCCACTCGTGAACCGCTGCCACAATTACATTTTCCCTTCACTTGAACTGGGAGACCCAAGCCTGCTCCAGCATGACATTGTGAATGGCTGTGTGTGTGTGTGTGTGTGTGTGTGTGTGTGTGTGTGTGTGTGTGGGTGGGTGGGTTTGTGTGGACTAACATCTTATTTAGAGTGTATACAGAGTTCCCGTGACAAGCTGGGTATACATATTAAGGCTGCTTCTATTTTTCTATTATTTTAGCAATCGAGTATTCTAACGATTATTCCAACGATGAATCGAGTAATCGAATAAGAAGTACTTTTTCTTTATTAAAAAGCAATACTAAAAAAGAGAGAGAGAGAAAACAAGTCATTTGTTTCCTTTTTAGAAAAATGTACATATTTATTGATGAAACCGCATACAAGAATATCTGTAATTTTGTATATCTGTATTTGTATCTGCATCTAATTGCCATATTACAATAAAATACAAATACAGTGCTTTCAAAAAGTCCCTCTGCTGTGGCTGTACAGAGTAGGTAATGGGAAAAGATATATTTTTATAAAACTCATATTTCTTCTCACTCCTGTATTTATTTATTAAATCTTCCACAGTATAGAGATGTGGTTTTCTTGTCTCCGGAAAAGCTGCTTGAAATTTTCCACACAGTAAATCTGTGTATTTATCACTAGCTTTAAAAACGTGCCCCACTACCTGCTCTACACGGCCACTGTGGATGGACTGTTTGAATGAACTATATCAAAATAAAAAAATATAAAAATCAATTTAAAATTACATTAAAAACTCTCACCATCCTTTTGAGTATATTTTACATGTTTTATTGCATGAGGTGGTGTATGTGACAAATACAATTTGATTTAATTTTATTTTATTTACATTTAAGCTTGAATTAACAGAATTCTGAGCTGGAACGTATTAGCTTCACTTAGTAAGTAAGGACTTGCATCAATATAGACCCTGAATTTATTCAGGAGACAATCTTGATACTTCGTATATGTGTATCTTCTTTCAATCTGAGTAAAGTAGAAAGCACAAAACCCTGGAGAAAAATGAACCATTATTATATTATATTATATTATATTATATTATATTATATTATATTATATTAATATAGAGTTATTATCATCATGAACAAAATCTCCAGTGTGTGTTTTGTTGTAGTGAAATCAAATACTTTAATTAGAGTCTTATAAATGATGATTGGTGATACATGTACATTTTGACCACAGCTCCAGCCTTTAAAACAGAACGAGTATAAAATGCAAACCCAATCGTCCTTGCAGGAACATTGTCTAACACTGCATCTAGCTCACAAAAAATATATTGAATAAATAAATGTTTTTAAAAAATAATAATAAACGACTGGTTAATAACTAAAGGTTAAATACCTACATTTGACATACGTTTCTGTGATTTCATACAGTCTGCTAAACATATGACCTGTAGAGAATTGTAGTAAGACTAATAAAAAAGGCAAGTTCTTACGGGAGTCATTTAGTCAGAGCTTGTATGTACCAAATGACACCAGGTAGGGTTATGGCCATCTAAGACAACGTTTTTGAAAAATGTGTGCAATCTACTTATACAAACTCCTTTTTATCTTATACAATTCTAAAAAAACATAATGAAACCTTAAAACTGTAAAACAATATGGAATGTTTGTGACTCAATATTGCATTTAAAACTCTAATATATATGCTATAATATATATATATATATATATATATATATATATATATATATTACATATATTATATATGCTCTAATATATATGATATAATGGTTGTCATATCATATACCATAAAAGTATATAATATAACTGATGGCATTACAAGTCTAAAATAGAGCAGACTTGCTTCTATAAAGCAATCCAGAGAACATTTCTGCACGTCATTTCAATTCATAAGCATATTGCACTTTGAGATAATTCATGTCATGACAAGCCTGAGAGAGAGAGAGAGAGAGAGAGAGAGAGAGAGAGAGAGAGAGAGAGAGAGAGAGAGAGAGAGAGAGAGAGAGAGAGAGAGAGAGTTTGAGGAACATAATCATAAATAGTAAAATAAAATTATATAGCTTTATATAGACCATGCTTTTTATATAGCCATGCTAAAAAAGGAGGGTTGATAATGTAAATAAAATGCTCTATCATATATAGAATATCATTTTGATTTTGACATTTTGTAAATTCATTTTTAAATTGAAAAAAAAACCCAACAACTCAACTTTACTCTAAAGTAGTGCTTTGTCCCCACCTTGTGTCGGAAACGTGCAATGGACTCGAGACCCATGACAGAATGACACAATCACAAAAACATTAATTGTAATCGAATGACATGCTTCATTTTTCATTACAAACGTCACACTCATTTACACACACAAACACAACACACACAAACACAACCACATACACACACACACACACACACACACACACACACACACACACACACACACACACAACACACACACACACAAACACAACCACACACACACACACACACACACACACACACACACACACACACACACACACACACACAGTGAGCCAGGCTGCAGATCCTTTCTTGGCCACCAGGGTACAGAAAATAATGAGAAATGTGTTTTCTACATATACAGGTAATACCCATACTGCCTGATGTTGACCATCGTTGAAAGGGGCTATTCTGTGTTTCGCATACTGTATGTGAGTGTAATGAATATGTTGTAATGTTACTGTTAAATGGTCCGGCTGCTGATTGACACTTGAAAGGTTGTTGTGCAACCTCATCCTGATTTCTTTGGAAGTGATTAGATAGATAGATAGATAGATAGATAGATAGATAGATGATAGATAGATAGATAGATAGATAGATAGATGATAGATAGATAGATAGATAGATAGATAGATAGATAGATAGATAGATAGATAGATAGATACAACTTTATTGTCATTGCATTGTACAGGTACACAGCAACGAAATGCAGTAGTATAATATATTCCCTTCAGTTGAAGTAGGAGATCCAAACCTGTTTCAGTATGACAATGTCCCTTTGCCTGCTATTGAGCTCTGACCTCAACTCTAATGAACACCTTTGGGATGAATTGGAATGCTGAGTGCACCCCAGGCCTCCTCACCCTACATCAGTACCAGACTTTACTAAAACCCTTGTGAAGGAATGAGCACAAATCTCCATAGACACAATCCAAAATCTATGAGAACATTTTCCCAGAAGAGTGGAGGTTATTCTAAATGAAATGGTGACAAAACCTGAATGGTGAGGTTCAAAAGCACATACAAATCCTATGTACATGTGTCCAAAAACTCGATAGATAGATAGATAGATAGATAGATAGATAGATAGATAGATAGATAGATAGATAGATAGATAGATAGATAGATAGATAGATAGATAGATAAATTGATTGATTAGAGCTACTATTAGGCATTAAGCACTGTTCCAGCTTGAGCTCTCGACTAACATGGATGACTCACATTCCAGATTCCAAAAATTGCAGTCAGCCTGAAAGCAGGACGTCGTTTTTTTTATTTGAAAAGAGACTGATTGAGTCTCAGAAGACATAAAAGCCTTGGCGGTTTGTTCGTAATTATTAAGCACTGTTAGGCAAGAAGGCTTTGTGGCTCGGTTATATGCAGAACGTGCAATTAGATTGTGCCTCGTCAAAGCATGCATTCATTTTGGGTAATTTCTCAAGAATGTTTACAGTGAATGTTATGCAAAGGCACAGTTAGTAAAAGGTTACAAGCCTGTTACAGTGTTACATTAAATTGTGGTCACTGTAGAATTCTCACTACTAGATTTCAAAATATATTAGCTTCAGAGTGCTATGCACAGGAACAAGCTTGAGTATTCACAAATAAGATGCCTTAATTATTATTTATATGGATCAAAGTGCTGCATTAGACAAAAACGGATGAATATGTCCAGAACATTATAGTATCTTGCAGTGACACAAAAGCTATATCCATCAGTGTATCTATCAATCTTTTTTTTAATAGTGATGTAATCTGATTTTCAGATAAGGCAAGAATACATTCTCAAGAAAAGAAAGATGCACAAGCATGTCTTCAGGGATAAAAAACAAATATGAAGCGGTGGTGAAATTTTGCTCCTCGAGAGGCGTAATAGGAAGAAGAGCGTAATAACGATGTCATCTAGGGTGTTACAGATCATGTTTGTCAGCAGGAAGCTTAGGGGGGAAAAAAAGGTGAATTGAACACAACAAAGCAGTTACAAAGATATGAATTGGTGTTCAGATTTAACAAGGTTTTAGGGAAACTGTGTTTTTAAATACTGCTTGTTACTTGGGCTGCTTTTGTCATGCAGATATGACAACCATAGTCAATGTGTGTATGTCACAAACCCATACATCAGCGGCGTGTCAAGGCGGGACCACCCACGACAGCCATTTCTAGACCGAA